>NC_092293.1:14655909-14700567 GCF_036320965.1 Panulirus ornatus | reverse complement strand
AAAAAGAAATATATAAAATATATATATATAAAATATATATATATATATATATATATATATATAATATATTAAAATATGTGTGTGTGTGGTGTGTGTGTGTGTGTGTGTGTTTGGTATTATACTACCTGTGACCAGAAGCGTTAACTAAAGATCATTTGGTGAAATCGTGTTTCCTCACATTAATGTTATCCCAGATGTCCAAAATTCTTCTCTTTGGTCTTTCATTTTCTATGTTTTCCACTTGATTTCTTCATTCGAAGTGATTTACCGTTCATGTTTTAGATTAAACTATATTTGTCAATTCACCAATTCCCTCTCCCATCTCATCATGACGCTTCTTATTGTTCTTTGATTTGAATCTTCAGTTTTCACCTCTCCTTCAACATAATAACCTCTGAATCTTGAGTGTGTAATTACCTATTTTTACATGTGAGGAGGAGTTCTACACTCACGAGGCCAAATCTCTAGAACATTCTGTACTATTATACAACTTGTAGATTTATGTATGGTGTCTGCCTTAACCATGACCTCATTCTTCTTATTCCATTCATCAACCACTCTTATATAAACTTTAGAATTACTACTCGAATATATTTGAACAATATTGCCCTAATTTCATGCTATGTTCTCTAGTTTTGTGTTGTGTGTGTGTGTGTGTGTGTGTTCTCAGAAAGTAACTGTGTAAATATTCAACAAGGATTTCCCAAAAGCCATTTACCTCATATCCTTTTATTTCGATGCTTGAAAATGGCTAAATTTTCGTCAAAGTAGTTTTTTGTCATTAGTATTTATGAATGATTTATTGATTCAAAAATTATGGTATTTCGAAACTATTTAGATCCTTCAACATCTCTAGCATCTTCACTACACTTCAACACCACTGCCATCCTGACTATTTCTTCGACACCTTAGATTTCATCAATAATGATCGCAACAAAACTAAATGAATCCGTCTACATATCCGGATTTGTGTGGGATTTAATCTGGATGATCTGGTTATGTGACGTCACATAACCCAGGGTATATAAGGCCGGCGGCGAGAGAAGTGTAATCATTTGAGGATGGGACTCCGTACCGACAACATCTCCTCTCACACTCTCCGGCAAGAAAATTTGGTAAGTGCACCTCAGGCCGGAATCAAAATGAGTGTTCCAGTTGTAAAGTTGACCCAGAAGGATGTGAATGACCTGGTGTCATGAGAGAGGTGGTCGGGGAGGCAACGCCAAGATTGAAACGGTGTTGTTCCGTGGATCGTGTTGCGTCATCAAAACCCTTCTGGACGGAGTGAGTTGGAAAAGTCTTATGGATGAAGCGACATTCACAGGAGACTGGCTGGGGCTGGAGGAGCCCCTCTCCTTCGAGCAGTGTGCCGCAACCCCTCCACTGATCATCTTAAGCCACACTGGCCAGCCTTATGATAAGTACATGAGAACATGTCGGTCGGACGAGGAACTGGTCGAGTCCGCCATCATGGTCGCTCGTCGGCTGATGGAAATCCATAAGAAAAACATTGTCCATAATGACGTCAAGGTCGAGAATGTGACCGTGACGATGGGTGAGAAGCCAGAGTTTCACATCATCGACTTCGGCTTGAGCGTTAAGAAGGGAAGCTGCGTTGAGTACAATGTTCCTGACCTGTGGTTGGCCCCTGAGGTCAGGGAGCGCAAGCCGGTCTCCCCAGCCAGTGACGTCTTCTCTTTTGGGCATCTAATGAGGCACGTGTCCATCCTGGTCAGGAAGCAGGGTGTGCGGGAAAGCCTCCAGGATCTTTACCAAACAGCGACCCACAGCGACCCCTCAGAGAGACCAGCTCTGCCACTTATTATTGGTGAGCTGAAGAAGGTGATGAGGTCAGTCCGCCGGGGGCGTACCAGAGGAGGGGGCCAACGGAACCAGAGGAAGGGCAGGAAATGAGGTGCCCTTCCTCAACTATCTACCTCACAATAACAACTTTGTTTTAGAGGAAATTATTATTTTTACATATCTTAAAACGGGATAGACGTTTATTTCAAAGGAAATTAAGATATTTATTTAAAACGGGAAAAAATTATGGAACTCGACATGCAACCACCTCCTCGTGGTGAGTTTCTGGGTGATAAGAGATCAAACATTCTCTTATCAGCTAAGAGTTGCATACAAACGTATTTCCTGATAAGTAAAAGACAACTGGATAATGTTCTTATGATCTTAAATGTTCTTAGAGTTTGGCTAGTATTATCTTGGAGGTCTTCTATCCCCTACAGTTCGGGCTGGCCCAGATTGTATCATGGACAACGATAGATAATCTAGCCTTGCCATCAAGGCCCATTTTCAGTCGTCCATCATAAATTTGCATGTTATTCTAATATCATTAGTAGTTTGAACCTTATAAAAGACTGACTTGGTCCAGTTGTATGTTTTCATACAAGAACAAATTGAAGTGTCCCAAGCATTTTGAAATGGCATTTGTACTACTTAACTCTCGATGTTAGTGAAAACATGTGAGATAACCACGACTGAGCAGCTTTCCTGTGTGCTGTGAATTTATTACCTTCCTTTTTCCTCTCTCTCTCTCTCTCTCTCTCTCTCTCTCTCTCTCTCTCTCCTCTCTCTCTCTCTCTCATCTCTCTCTCTCTCTCTCTCTCATCAAAATATTCGAAATTATGAAATTCAATGTAGCCAAACTTCTGAATTACTGTTTGTCTGTAAAGTGATCGAGGTTTTTTTGTAATATAGTATATAATCAAAGTATTATTTATAATATGAAATATATATAAAATGATAAATAAATAATAATATATATATAATAAATATAATATAATATATATATATATATATATATATTATATATATAATTTTTTCTATTTATTCATTTTGCTTTGTCGCTGTCTCCCGCGTTAGCGAGGTAGCGCAAGGAAACAGACGAAAGAATGGCCCAACCCACCCACATACACATGTGTATACATAAACGTCCACACACAGTACATATACATATCTACACATCTCAATGTATACATATATATACAACACAGACATATACATATATACCCATGTACATAATTCATACTGTCTGCCTTATTCATTCCCATCGCCACTCCGCCACACATGGAATAACAACACCCTCCCCCCTCATGTGTGCGAGGTAGCGCTAGAAAAAGACAACAAAGGCCCCATTCGTTCACAACTCAGTCTCTAGCTGTCATGTAATAATGCACATACATACATATATATATATATATATATATATATATATATATATATATATATATAAATATATATATATATATATATATATATATATAAATATATATATATAATATATATAAATATATATATAATATTGGGGAGTAAATATATAAAACCATTTGGTGTCTCAGATTTTGGACATGAATCAAGGTATATTTACGCCACTGACTAAGATTATGACCTTCATTTCCTTCCAGTAGATACAGGTTTTTCAGATAATGCAATTATCAATAAATGGACCACTCACGAGCTTAGGTAGTTCTAAGTGGAGCTTAAAATGTTGTGCTTCTACACAATGACAACAAATAGGATCACTCCCAATTGGGTTCAACTATGATGAGTGAACAGCAGGACACAATCGTCCTGGTCTTACACAAGATATCATACCACCATCACCAATGGTTAATGTGTGTGGATCTTAAGATGGTGACTTTTCTCCTGGGTCAGCAGAGTGGGTACAACAAGTAGCCCAGCTTTATCTGTCTCTGGGATAGTAGAGCTGAGGATGAGCACTGGCTGAGAAAACAATGGTCTCTGAGAGAAAACATGTTGGTTGGAGACAAGAATGTAATGGCAGAACCCTTGGTTGATAGAGATAAGATCATTGTACCACCACTGCACATCAAACTAGGTTTAATGAAACACTTTGTGAAGGTTTGGAACAAAGAAGGACACTCTGCTTTGACTACAAGCAGAAAATGTCCAGCGCTGATCATGGAGAAGGTGAAGGCAGGTATTGTTCGACGGGTCACAAACCATGGAACTCATGAAAGACCCACATTTCCAAGATTCAATGACCAATGTTGAGGCAGAGGCATGTCTTCGTTCACTGTGGTTGTAAGGAATTGTCTTGTCACCATAAAGCAGAATAACTACCCTGAACTAGTGGAGAACCTGCCATCTTCTTTCCCTCAATTGGCTGTAAAATGTCATCATCAATGATGATGTAATCATAAATAAACCAATGCTACTTGTAGGAAGCCATTTCTCTGATGCCACAATAATGATGGTAAGGAGGAGGAGGAGGCTTGTATGTTGTGACACAGTAATTATCTCCATCACCAGAGAACAACGGAGGAGGAGGAAGCCATATTTACAATCACCCAGCCACCAAACCTGACCTGACCTACTGATCACAACCACAAGACTACCACCACCACCACATGATGACGTCACCAAGTGTTGACCACCATCCTGATGACATCATGATGATGATGATGAGGTCATCATGTGGTGGTGTTGACGTCATCATCATGATGACATGATGATGATGATGAGGTCATGATGATGTGGTGGTGTTGACGTCATCATCACAGTGATGACATGATGATGATGATGAGGTCATGATGTGGTGATGTTTGACGTCACATCAGTGAGACATGATGATGATGATGTGGTGGTGTTGACGTCATCATATCAGTGATAACTATGATGTAATGATTGGTGGTGTATGACGTCATCATGATGACATGATATGATCATGTGTGTGTCGAAGCTCATTTCATGATGCACAATAATGATGAGATGAGAGGAGGTTGTATGTTGTGAACGTCATCACGAGACATGGAGAGTGGATGGAGCATTACATCACTCAGCCACAAATGACCTGACTGACCAAAATGATATAGTCATGATGAGTCACCTTGTGTTGACCTCATCACTCAGTGATACATGATGAAGTTGGTGTTGACTCATCACGTGATGACATATGATGATGATGTGCGTACAAGTGTGATTGACGTTGACTCATCATCAGTGATGACATGATGAGAGGTCATGATATGTGGTGGTGTTGACGTCATCAGTGATGACATGATGATGATGTTGGTGGTGTTGACGTCATCATCATCAGTGATGACATGATGATGTGGTGGTGTTGACGTCCATCAGTGATGACATGATGATGATGTGGTGGTGTCATCATCAGTGATGTGGTAAGTGTGGAGGATTCATGTTCACGTCAGGGAGGGGATGTTGCCCAGTGGGGCTCAAACTACCACACCTTAACACCCCGACCTGTGGATGGGGCACTTGTGGACCACCACCACGTCAAATGGCTCAGGGTTGTGCTGCCCAACCTGACCTGCTGCTGTACGGGGCTCAGTACACAACGTTTTCCTCATCACAGAAAACGACTCCAGAAGGAGAGCAGCTGGTCGACACCAGCTGTACCATCCTTCCTCTGCTACATGTTATGTGGCTCACACTAGTGGCTGGCTGGCTGGCTGGCTGGCTGTGTTATGGGTGGCTGGGTGGCTGCTGGGTGGCTGGTTGAGGGTGGGTGTGAGTGCAAGGTGTGCCATGTTCTGTGGGTGGGTGTGAGTGCAGGTGTCCCATGTTCTGTGGGTGGGTGTGAGTGCAGGTGTGCCCATGTTCTGTGGGGTGGGTGTGAGTGCAGGTGTGCCATGTTCTGTGGGGTGGGTGTGAGTGCAGGTGTCCCATGTTCTGTGGGAGGGTGTGAGTGCAGGTGTCCCATGTTCTGTGGGAGGGTGTGAGTGCAGGTGTGCCATGTTCTGTGGGTGGTGGGTGTGAGTGCAGGTGTGCCATGTTCTGTGGGTGGGTGTGAGTGCAGGTGTGCCATGTTCTGTGGGTGGGTGTGAGTGCAGGTGTGCCATGTTCTGTGGGTGGGTGTGAGTGCAGGTGTGCCATGTTCTGTGGGTGGGTGTGAGTGCAGGTGTCCCATGTTCTGTGGGTGGGTGTGAGTGCAGGTGTGCCATGTTCTGTGGTTGGTGGGTGTGAGTGCAGTGTGCCATGTTCTGTGGGTGGGTGTGAGTGCAGGTGTGCCATGTTCTGTGGGTGGTGGGTGTGAGTGCAGGTGTGCCATGTTCTGTGGGTGGGTGTGAGTGCAGGTGGTGTGCCATGTTCTGTGGGTGGTGTGAGTGCAGGTGTGCCATGTTCTGTGGGTGTGTGAGTGCAGGTGTGCCATGTTCTGTGGGTGGGTGTGAGTGCAGGTGTCCCATGTTCTGTGGGTGGGTGTGAGTGCAGGTGTCCCATGTTCTGTGGGTGGGTGTGAGTGCAGGTGTGCCATGTTCTGTGGTTGGTGGGTGTGAGTGCAGGTGTGCCATGTTCTGTGGTTGGTGGGTGTGAGTGCAGGTGTGCCATGTTCTGTGGGTGGGTGTGAGTGCAGGTGTCCCATGTTCTGTGGGTGGTGGGTGTGAGTGCAGGTGTCCCATGTTCTGTGGGTGGTGGGTGTGAGTGCAGGTGTCCCATGTTCTGTGGGTGGGTGTGAGTGCAGGTGTCCCATGTTCTGTGGGTGGGTGTGAGTGCAGGTGTCCCATGTTCTGTGGGTGGTGGGTGTGAGTGCAGGTGTGCCATGTTCTGTGGGTGGTGGGTGTGAGTGCAGGTGTGCCATGTTCTGTGGGTGGTGGGTGTGAGTGCAGGTGTCCCATGTTCTATATCTTACGCCGCTAACTTGGTGTCCACAATATTTCTTGCCACAACCAATGTGTCTAATAGCCATTTTCTGGGTCATGTTTACACCATCATTAATGATCATCAGCACTACACATACATGATGATATATTGACATTTGAAGTGTGAACAAGGTCAGGTACTCACGTGAGCATAAGACAACTTCTCTCACATTATTATATGAGTCGCCAACTCACCAATACAGCCGCCGCCATTAATGTCACCTAAAATAACGCCATCATTACTAATATTGTTGACTATATTTTGACCACCATCCAGGATGGTAGTGAACACTGGGTGGCTGATTGGAAATAAGATGAGTCATCACCTGGCACAACACTAACAATACTCCAGCTACAACAACACACAACTGGTGACGTCAACCTCCTCCATGACGTCATCACTCCAGCCGGTACATTGCCTCAAGTAGTGACGTCATAGTCTGCAAAATGTTTTGGACAAATATCGCGGTATCTGGCAACTACCTCCTCCTCTCACGTCCCCAGGTCTTCTTTGTCTTTGCAGAGTTTTTCTTCATAAAAAGCAAATCATAAGTCAGTATTTTAAGTTTTATTCGTTTTATAGACATGAATACATTTGGCTGGCCGGCATTAGTTGTTAAATAACTTATTTCCTTTGGTGAATTAAGGTGGATGTGCTAGCTGACGCTGCTGCTGTGATGCCACATTGTGACACTTTTATAACACCACATTACACTGCCCCGCTTATTCTAGATGCTTCCAAAAGCACTAACAAAATGTTATGTTATTCTGGAGAGAATAAAACTATAGATAACTTACAAATTTGCTGTGACCAAGCTTGAGGTGAGTGGGTATTTGGAGTGAGAGAGTGGGCTGGAGGGGCTGGGGAAAAATGCCACATGTGCCACGATTAATATCAGTTGCTCACCTGTAATTGCTAAATAAAACAAAACATTGGTTCATAGTATCCTAGATTATCAAGCAACGTCACTACTATTCATAAAATGTTAAATTGTTTATGTTATGCAACGTCATGATGTGCGTAAATAGCTAACATTTCCAATATGGCGGCACACCTACTTGCTGGCCACACATTACCCATCCCTCCCTCATCCACTCCTCCCCATTTCTCTCGTTAGCGAGGTAGCGTTAAGAACAGAGGACTGAGCCTTTGAGAGAAATCCTCACTTATATATATATATATATATATATATATATATATATATATATATATATATATATATATATATATATATATATATATATATATATATATATTCCTATGAGTCCACGGTGAAAAAGAAACACGATAAGTTCCCAAGTGCACCTTCGTGTAATAATCACATCATCAGGGGAAACACAAGAGAGAAATATAAGTCAGTTGATATACAACAAAGAGACGTAGATAGGACGCCATTTGGTAAACATGCCTTTCATTACTTACTCGATCAAGCCGCCTCACATTAAATACATTCCTCAAACATTTCATTTCCGAAACATCCACCCTCTTTCCCACAACACTATCGAGCGCCCATGCCTCGCAACCATATAACATTGTTAAAAGTACTAGTACCAGTGTCCGGGCGTGGCCACTCCTCCATATTGTTTCCCAGGTAGCCACTTGGGCAGCGCTACTGTGCGTCGACTTCCCATTGGTGGACCGCTGCTGCTTGCGATTTGTGATTGGTTCTCTGCGGCCCAATAATTTCTGTGCTACGCCTCCGCGGTAGTTGATTGGTCATCGACCGTAGACCGGCTACTGTGTTACGCCCCAGATAGGAAAGTGGCTGCCATAGCTACAGTATATAATGGGTTCACTGACAGTGGCGCCATTCACACCACATACACTCCACTCCTCACTCACACAACATGTACTCCACTCCTCACTCACACCACATACACTCCATTCCTCAATCACACCACATACACTCCATTCCTCACTCACACCACATACACTCCACTCCTCACTCACACCACATGTACTCCACTCCTCACTCACACCACATACACTCCACTCCTCACTCGCACCACATGTGCTCCACTCCTCACTCACACCACATGCACTCCATTCCTCACTCACACCACATGTACTCCACTCCTCACTCACACCACATGTACTCCACTCCTCACTCACACCACATGTACTCCACTCCTCACTCACACCACATACACTCCATTCCTCATTCACACCACATACACTCCACTCCTCACTCACACCACATACACTCCACTCCTCACTCACACCACATACACTCAACTCCTCACTCACACCACATGTACTCCACTCCTCACTCACACCACATACACTCCATTCCTCACTCACACCACATGCACTCCATTCCTCACTCACACCACATACACTCCACTCCTCACTCACACCACATGTACTCCACTCCTCACTCACACCACATGTACTCCACTCCTCACTCACACCACATGTACTCCACTCTTCATTCACACCACATGCACTCCACTCCTCACTCACACCACATGTACTCTACTCCTCACTCACACCACATGCACTCTACTCCTCACTCACAACACATGTACTCCACTCCTCACTCACACCACATACACTCCACTCCTCACTCACACCACATACACTCCACTCCTCACTCACACCACATGTACTCCACTCCTCACTCACACCGCATGTACTCCACTCCTCACTCACACCACATACACTTCACTCCTCACTCACACCACATGTACTCCACTCCTCACTCACACCACATGCACTCTACTCCTCACTCACACCACATGTACTCCACTCCTCACTCACACCACATGTACTCCACTCCTCACGCACACCACATGTACTCCACTCCTCACTCACACCACATGCACTCCACTCCTTACACCACATGTACTCCACTGCTAACTCACACCACATACACTCCACTCCTCATTCACACCACATATACTCCACTGCTCACTCACACCACATACACTCCACTCCTTACTCACACCACATGTACTCCACTCCTCACTCACACCACATACACTCCACTCCTCACTCACACCACATGTACACCACTCCTCACTCACACCACATACACTCCACTCTCACTCACACCACATGTACTCCACTCCTCACTCACACCACATACACTCCACTCCTCACTCACACCACATGTACTCCACTCCTCACTCACACCACATACACTCCACTCCTCACTCACACCACATGTACTCCACTCCTCACTCACACCACATACACTCCACTCCTCACTCACACCAAATGTACTCCACTCCTCACTCACACCACATACACTCCACATCTCACTCACACCACATGTACTCCACTGCTCACTCACACCACATACACTCCACTCCTCATTCACACCACATGTACTCCACTCCTCACTCACACCACATACACTCCACTCCTTACTCACACCACATGTACTCCACTCCTCACTCACACCACATACACTCCACTCCTCACTCACACCACAAGTACTCCACTCCTCACTCACACCACATACACTCCACTCCTCACTCACACCACATACACTCCACTCCTCACTCACACCACATACACTCCACTCCTCACTCACACCACATGTACTCCACTCCTCACTCACACCACATACACTCCACTCCTCACTCACACCAAATGTACTCCACTCCTCACTCACACCACATACACTCCACTCCTCACTCACACCACATGTACTCCACTCCTCACTCACACCACATACACTCCACTCCTCACTCACACCACATGTACTCCACTCCTCACTCACACCACATACACTCCACTCCTCACTCACACTACATGTACTCCACTCCTCACTCACACCACATACACTCCACTCCTCACTCACACCACATACACTCCACTCCTCACTCACACCACATGCACTCTACTCCTCACTCACACCACATGCACTCCACTCCTCACTCACAACCACTTGCACTCCACTCCTCACTCACACCACATGCACTCCACTCCTCACTCACACCACATCCACTCCATTCCTTACTCACACCACAGGCACTCTACTCCTCACTCATACTACATGCACTCCACTCCTCACTCACACCACATGCACTCCACTCCTCACTCACACCACAGGCACTGTACTCCTCACTCATACTACATGCACTCCACTCCTCACTCACACCACATGCACTCCACTCCTCACTCACACCACATGCACTCTACTCCTCACTCACACCACATGTACTCCACTCCTCACTCACACCACATGTACTCCACTCCTCACTCACACCACATGCACTCCACTCCTCACTCACACCACATGTACTCCACTCCTCACTCACACCACATGTACTCCACTCCTCACTCACACCACATGTACTCCACTCCTCACTCACACCACATGCACTCCACTCCTCACTCACACCACATGTACTCCACTCCTCACTCACACCACATGCAATCCACTCCTGAGTTGTAGTTGGCACTATCCTCACCATCAACCAGCTGGTGGTACTCACACTCCACTCCTGAGTTGTAGTTGGCACTATCCTCACCATCAATAGTGCTGCACTTGTAGCTTACAATACCAGCATCTCGCAGGAGAATGTCAAGTGGCCTTAGGATACCTAAACCAGGTCTGGCACCAAACTCTCCACACCATGGACGACTTGGTGAGTTTTACTGTCCTTGGCTGCACGTATTCAGTAATAGGATCAGGTTTCCGGCACCCACCAGCCAAACACTCCAACAACCACGAAATTAAGGAGGCGCCTCCACACCAGCCGTTACTCAGCACCACAACTCGCACAAGATTCCTGCCATTTTCGATATACTCCAATTAACTATCACGGTCCACACATTTTCCAAACTATCCTCACTTACCTGCACACCACGTCACCATCCACTATCACCATCACAATCCTGCTTATTTGTTGTTTATTCTCTAGCCCTCGGTCAACGGCTTACATCTTGTTCAAAAATGGCGGTCCTCTCTGTTCCTCCATCAGCGCCACTTACACCAACGCGCTATATTTCAGTTAATCACTTACGATGATTACGCATAAATAAGAAAAATTTTAATAAACGTTTTCTCAGATTGCAAACGATCACAGTACACATAACAATATTGTATAACAAATGAATTATAGAATAACCAAATACAGGTTGAGAACAAAGCAAAAGAAAATTGACATATTTACAAAAATCATAGAAATCAAGCAACAGAAAAATATATTTACAAAATTCATAGAAGCCAAGCAGGAGAAAGTTAACATATTTACAAAAATCCTGGAAACCAGCAACATTGTAGCATTAAAGAAATCCAAAGCTTAGATAAACACCATTGCAAGAATTCTGTGCATCCTGCAGTGCATTAAGAAAATAGAATGCAGACGCTATGTAGAAAAGCAATGTCCATGCTTGACTTCTTGCAGTTATCATTTACAAAAAGCTCTCCAGTAACACTCACACATAATGTTGAATCAGAAGTATGATATGATATGTTACATATGTCTAATAATTCATACATGACAGAATGATAGCCAATGTCAGTCTCACACCTTCAGTATAGATGATGTATATACAAGTTTATTCACAATCACAATTTACACAAGCATGAAAATATTCATATCAATGAACCCCAAGCCAACATTTCAAGAACAAGAATCAATGCCTGTAGTACTACAAGAACAGTAGATTCATAACCTACGTTTATATTTATGAATGTCTTACCAATTCCATCACAACAATACCCCTTACCTCTCTTTGTCCTGTGGAAATGTGTGTAAAATGTGATGTGTGGGAGTAGTTTTCCTCCTCTTACATATCACACATAGATAACATCTTTTTCTGCTCATAATCATATATCTGATTAATCTCATGTGAGTTCTACGTACCGAATCATAGACACCATTATCTCTCACCGTCATGTTCACTACAGAGAGAGACACCATTATCTCTCACCATCATGTTCACTACAGAGAGAGACACATTATCTCTCACCGTCATGTTCACTACAGAGAGAGACACCATTATCTCTCACCATCATGTTCACTACAGAGGGAGACACCATTATCTCTATCATGTTCACTACAGAGGGAGACACCATTATCTCTCACCATCATGTTCACTACAGAGGGAGACACCATTATCTCTCAATATCATGTTCACTACAGAGGGAGACACCATTATCTCTCACCATCATTAAGTTCTGGCCTGCAAGTAACAGAGATCTGCTACTCAGGACCACCTGGCCATTGTTTGATTGTGCCAACATTTCCATCTATCGATCTTCACTATATCCTGTCTGTCCCATCAATCAATTCATTATAATGTGTGTCCCATCTACACATCTTCACTATACCCTCTGTCCCATCTAAGGATCTTCACTATACCCAGCCTGCCCCATCTATGGATCTTCATTATACCCAGCACCCAGCCTGTCCCATCTATGGATCTTCACTATACCCAGCACCCAGCCTGTCCCATCTATGGATCTTCACTATACCCTGTCTGTCCCATCAATCAATTCATTATAATGTGTGTCCCATCTACACATCTTCGCTATACCATCTGTCCCATCTATGGATCTTCACTATACCCAGCCTGTCCCATCTATCAATCTTCACTATACCCTGTCTGTCCCATCAATCAATTCATTATAATATGTGTCCCATCTGAACATCTTCACTATACCCTGTCTGTCCCATATACACATCTTCACTATACCCTGTCTGTCCCATCTACGAATCTTCACTGTACCCTGTTAGTCCCATCTATGCATCTTCACTACACCCTGTCTCTCCCATCTATGGATATTCACTAAACCCTGTCTGTCCCATCTGTCAATCTTCACTGTACCCAGTCTGTCCCATATATGGATATTCACTATACCCTATCTGTCCCATCTATCGATCTTCACTATATCCAGTCTGTCCCATCCACCTGTACCCCTGGTCACCATGTAACAACCATTAACCCACCTTACAATATCTTAGATGGTCTCTACATTTAACCGAAGTCGCCGAAGTCGACTATGCTTTATGTTCTATGTGGGATATTAGAGCATGGGGGTACCTTACTATATTTTTCCATATCAATATAGACTCACTATATTTGTGGACATACAAGGATAACCGAGGTTACTTCGTAAAGTGCACAACGTAATCATAGTATCTTCAACATGGAAGATTTTGCAAAAAGCTCAGTTGTGGAGGTGGTCGAGCAGCAGCAGGTGCTCTGGGTCGCCCTCCTTGACCAGGCCTACCTGCCTTTCCACGATGAGGATGATTTGCTGGACCGTCCACCACACGAGACCCGACTCCCACATATAGATGAGTTGGGCTGCGATGATGACGACATACATGTCATCGTGCCCACCAACGAGCAGTTGCAAGGGGTTCTCAAAACCGTCCTGCAGAGGTATACCATCAGGGTCGTCAACGTTCCATACAAAATCTCAAGGTCGAACGTCTGGGAATTCTTCAATCAGTTCGGCGACATCGTTCGCTTCGACATGCAGTCCTACACGACCTACGAGAACCACCGCGGGATTGCCGTCATCCAGTACTCCTGCTATGCCTCCTACAAGAAGGCACTTCTTGCCGACGTGACACCACTCTCCATCAACGGTCGCTGTGCAAAAGTGAAACCTCACCGTCCCACTGATGCTGACCAAGTGACCTCGCCCACTCAAGTGGCACTGCAGCCCACACTCCCTACCAGACCCACCATCCATGAGGAAATGCAGCCCACCCCACTTGTCAGGCCCGCCTTCAGGGAGACATGGCAGGTCTCAAGACCTGTCAGGCCCACCATTCAAGACCGACTTGGTCCCCCAACACACGTCAGGCCCACCATTCAAGACCGACTTGGTCCCCCAAAACATGTCAGGCCCAGCGTTCTAGACCGACTGGGACCAATAACACATGACATGTCCTACGTTACAGACCGACTGCACTCCGCACCTCGTACGGGCGTTAAAAGGCGTGTCGAGATGACACACGCTCCCCGTGCCAAAAGATTCAGTTGGTGAGGAACCTGAGTTCTTTCTTCCTGCTGGTGCTGCAGGAGAACACGGCCCTAGAGTGGACACTGGAGGTGTGTTTGTGTTTGTGTTTGGGTTATCACAGAGGAACCAACACCAAGACAACTTTAGTTTCGCCCCGCCAAGGATTACGTTAATCTGGCGGAAGTCTGGCTTTCTCCCAGTAGTGGATGACACATAATATCTACATAGGGACGTTGAAAAACAAAGAAAGAAAAAAAATGGGAACATTATCCCGCCCCCAAAAAAAATGCATATATTCACGGGGATAATTTCCATCGTTTTCAAAGAAAAAATGAAACTCTTCCAACGCTACCGTGCCTTCCATGAAGCAACCCTCAAAGAAATCACTTTCTACACAATGTGCAAGGATTCAGTTAGCCAATCTTCATATGACTGGGGCTATTCATCCCTCTCATTGATTCATTTTTCAAGATTAAGGAAAGTTATAATAAAAATATTGTATTGAGTTTCTCCGTTGGCGTCAGGGTAAACACCCATCCCCCCCGAAGCTTGGTTACCTTTCCGTGGTGGGGGGGACTTCATGGATTGGGCAGTAGCAACCATCGTTGGTTGCTTCTGTTCAATCCATGAACGAAAAACCAAGCATCTTGAACGTAATTGTCGTATAAATTCACTTGGTGTCAAAACTGACGCGAAAGTGGTTGTCTCAATTTTGTCAGAAATGTTTGTGCGTTTCGGCCTGATGGCGGGAGTCGGTTTGGCGCTGTGGTCATGAGGGAATACGAGGAAGATTGGCAACCGTCCCAGAAGTAGCTACAGTGAGGCCCAGCAGCTGTCCCTAATACTGTGGAAGGCACTCATGTAAGGTGTGCAGTGAGGCACAGCAGTAACAAGGGAAACGGACAACCAAAACAGCAATCTTGATCATCAGGAGGCTATCCAATGCTCAGAGTAGATAAGGACGATTATTGTATGGCTTCGCTCAGAGGATGAAAATCTTAGCCGTGAAAATCAAAAAGTAAAATAACTAGTAGTTAGTGGTAGTGAAGTGGAATTACCGTATTTCTGTGGTCTTAATAGTAAAACGAAACTTCTCGTTTTCTCCATCAATCTACAAGTGCTGTAGACCACCATCCTTAAGGTTGTAAGGTAATGGTAACTACAACGTTATGACCTCAGCAAATTTGTGATGGAAATTGCAGGAAATGTGGTAATGTATATAATACATGTATATAATGCATCAAAATTTTGTCTTCTTTGTTCCCGTTCATTAATTCAAATACAGGTAAGTTTTCCCTCTAACGAGGTGGGATAAGCTACGTGCACTCGGCTTGTAAATGTGGTGACTTTCCCTTCATTACCACAATGGTATGTTGAACTGAAGATGTAGAATTCCGTGAACGCAACTGAGATAGGAAATCAATCTACATCAAAAATTGAACATATGCATCTTTAGATGGACATAAAACAAACGGAGGGAGGGGCACACTGGAGAAAATGAATTTCAATATCACCACTTAAAGTAGGCCTTTCAACTAGTTGTGGCTTTAAAGCAAACTTTTTCTAGCCAAGGTTTAGTTAGCACCTAAACTAATCCCAACGACCTTACCTTAAGAAATATTTTCAGAAGGTACTGTCTGAACATATTTCTAAGGTAAGGTCATTTAGGTTTGGTTTAGATGCTACCCTAACCTAGGCTAGAAAAAGTTTCCTTTGCTTCAGAGCCCCAACTACGTAGACGGGCTACTGTTGATATTAAACAGTAACAGAAAGGTGATAAAACTGAGATGAATGGGTCAGTTGAGAGTTGAAGTATTTGCTAAATACAATTTTTGACAGATCCAAATGCATTCTAAAGTCAGTCACTTAAATCACAATGCTGAATATTGTTTTGATTGTTGGAACTTGTTACAGGAAGTAAAAATATAAAGCTTAAAGGGATGCCATTACAATAACTTTATATACCTGTATAGGATCTCTTAAACTTCTTTTCCCTAAAGCTGAATGGATTTAAGTCGTTTAATCTGCTCTCTGAATTTGTTTCTCAGTCCAGTAATCATCTTTGGAGATAACCACAGTAATTACTCCATTCAATGTCTTCGTTTTCAAATTAGTTGACGACCACAGCAGTACAATATCCAAGCTGGGATGGCTATGTTTTGGGAAGGCGAGAGCTCAGGTTATACAAGAATGTTAGAAATGGCTTCCATCAGTTTCTACCCTATCAACTCTAAAAATTTTGGGTTAT
Source organism: Panulirus ornatus (assembly GCF_036320965.1). Taxonomy (NCBI): domain Eukaryota; kingdom Metazoa; phylum Arthropoda; class Malacostraca; order Decapoda; family Palinuridae; genus Panulirus; species Panulirus ornatus. Next base: position 14,683,744 of record NC_092293.1, on the reverse strand, counting down.
TAGAACTTAGAGATTTATGAGTAGATAATACAATGTAGTCATCTTGGCAAGATATCCAACGTGAGATTATAGTCATAATAACAATGAAAATATAGTCACCGGAATATTATATTTATCATGATAATGTATCACTTATGACAAAATATGCATGATTAAAAAATGACAATATAGCACCTACAAAAAATATCATATTGCTAATCTAGCCAAGGTGGCGATATATACACGATAGTACTGTAACGAAAATAAGAAGATAGCCAAAATGACAATATGTTCATAATGACAATACTGCCACTATGTATATATATTCTCCATGACACTAGCTACATATGGGAGGGTATTGATTGAGAGAGTGAAGGTATGTACAGAGCATCAGATTAGGGAAGAGCAATGTGGTTTCAGAAGTGGTAGAGGATGTGTGGATCAGGTGTTTGCTTTGAAGAATGTATGTGAGAAATACTTAGAAAAGCAAATGGATTTTTATGTAGCATTTATGGATCTGGAGAAGGCATATGATAGAGTTGATAGAGATGCTCTGTGGAAGGTATTAAGTATATATGGTGTGGGAGGCAAGTTGTTAGAAGCAGTGAAAAGTTTTTTATCGAGGATATAAGGCATGTGTACGTGTAGGAAGAGAGGAAAGTGATTGGTTCTCAGTGAATGTAGGTTTCCATGGTTGTTTACTTTCTTTATGGATGAGGCTGTTAGGGAGGTGAATGCAAGAGTTTTGGAAAAAGGGGAAAGTATGCAGTCGTTTGTGGATGAGAGAGCTTGGGAAGTGATTCAGTTGTTGTTCGCTGATGATACAGCGCTGGTGGCTAATTCATGTGAGAAACTGCAGAAGCTGGTGACTGAGTTTGGTAAAGTGTGTGAAAGAAGAAAGTTAAGAGTAAATGTGAATAAGAGCAAGGTTATTAGGTACAGTAGGGTTGAGGGTCAAGTCAACTGGGAGGTAAGTTTGAATGGAGAAAAACTGGAGGAAGTAAAGTGTTTTAGATATATGGGAGTGGATCTGGCAGCGGATGGAACCATGGAAGCGGAAGTGAATCATAGGGTGGGGGAGGGGGCGAAAATTTTGGGAGCCTTGAAGAATGTTTGGAAGTCGAGAACAATATCTCCGAAAGCAAAGGTGGGTATGTTTGAAGGAATAATGGCTCCAAAAATGTTGCATAGTTGCGAGGCGTGGGCTATGGATAGAGTTGTGCGCAGGAGGGTGGATTTGTTGGAAATGAGATGTTTGAGGATAATAGGTTGTGTGAGGTGTTTTGATCGAGTAAGTAATAATAGGGTAAGAGAGATGTGTGGAATAAAAAGAGTGTGGTTGAGAGAGCAGAAGAGGGTGTTTTGAAATGGTTTGGTCACATGGAGAGAATGAGTGAGGAAAGATTGACCAAGAGGATATATGTGTCGGAGGTGGAGGGAACGAGGAGAAGTGGGAGACCAAATTGAAGGTGGAAAGATGGAGTGAAAAAGATTTTTATTGATCGGGGCCTGAACACGCAGAAGGGTGAAAGGCGTGCAAGGAATAGAGTGAATTGGAACGATGTGGTATACCGGGGTCCACGTGCTGTCATTGGATTGAATCAGGGCATGTGAAGCGTCTGCGGTAAACCATGGAAAGTTCTGTGGGGCCTGGATGTGGACAGGGAGCTGTGGTTTCGGTGCATTATTACATGACAGCTAGAGAATGAGTGTGAACGAATGGGGCCTTTGTTGTCTTTTCCTAGCGCTACCTCGCGCACATGAGGGGGGAGGGGGTTGATATTCCATGTGTGGCGAGGTGGCGATGAGAATGAATAAAGGCAGACAGTATGAATTCTGTACATGTGTATATATGTATATGTGTCTGTGTGTATATGTATGTGTACATTGAGATGTATCGGTATGTATATTTGCGTGTGTGGACGTGTATATATATACATGTGTATGTGGGTGGGTTGGGCCATTCTTTCGTGTGTTTCCTTGCGCTACCTCGCTAACGCGGGAGAGAGCGACAAAGCAAAATGATGATAATGATAATAATATATATATATATATATATATATATATATATATATATATATATAATATATATATATATATATATTATATATATATATATATATATATATATATATATATATATATATATATATATATATATATATATATATAATATATATATATATATATATATATATATATATATATATAATATATATATATATATATATATCTATATGTATTATATATTTTTATTTATTTTGCTTTGTCGCTGTCTCCCGCGTTTGCGAGGTAGCGCAAGGAAACAGACGAAAGAAATGGCCCAACCCACCCCCATACACATGTATATACATACACGTCCACACACGCAAATATACATACCTATACATCTCAATGTACACATATATATATACACACAGACACATACATATATACCCATGCACACAATTCACAATGTCTGCCTTTATTCATTCCCATCGCCACCTCGCCACGCATGGAATACCATCCCCCTCCTACCTCATGTGTGCGAAGTAGTTCTAGGAAAAGACAACAAAGGCCCCATTCGTTCACACTCAGTCTCTAGCTGTCCTGCAATAATTCCCGAAACCACAGCTCCCTCTCCACATCCAAGCCCCACACAACTTTCCATGGTTTACCCCAGACGCTTCACACGCCCTGATTCAATCCACTGACAGCACGTCAACCCCGGTATACCACATCGATCCAATTCACTCTATTCCTTGCCCGCCTTTCACCCTCCTGCATGTTCAGGCCCCGCTCACTCAAAATCTTTTTCACTCCATCTTTCCACCTCCAATTTGGTCTCCCACTTCTCCTCGTTCCCTCCACCTGCGACACATATATTCTCTTGGTCAATCTTTCCTCACTCATTCTCTCCATGTGCCCAAACCATTTCAAAACACCCTCTTCTGCTCTCTAAACCACGCTCTTTTTATTTCCAAACATCTCTCTTACCCTTACGATTACTTACTCGATCAAACCACCTTACACCACACATTGTCCTCAAACATCTCATTTCCAGCACATCCACCCTCCTGCGCACAACTCTATCCATAGCCCACGCCTCGCAACCATACAACATTGTTGGAACCACTATTCCTTCAAACATACCCATTTTTGCTTTCCGAGATAATGTTCCCGACTTCCACACATTCTTCAAGGCTCCCAGGAATTTCACCCCCTCCCCAACCATATGATTCACTTCCGCTTCCATGGTTCCATCCGCTGCCCGATCTACTCCCAGATATCTAAAATACTTTACTTCCTCCAGTTTTTCTCCATTCAAACTTACCTCCCAATTCACTTGACCCTCAACCCTACTGTACCTAATAACCTTGCTCTTATTCACATTTACTCTTAACTTTCTTCTTTCACACACTTTACCAAACTCAGTCACCAGCTTCTACAGTTTCTCACATGAATCAGCCACCAGCGCTGCATCATCAGCGAACAACAACTGACTCACTTCCCAAGCTCTCTCATCCCCAACAGACTTCATACTTGCCCCTCTTTCCAAAACTCTTGCATTCACCTCCCTAACAACGCCATCCATAAACAAATTAAACAACCTTGGAGACATCACACACCCCTGCCGCAAACCTACATTCACTGAGAACCAATCACTTTCCTCTCTTCCTACACGTACACATGCCTTACATCCTCGATAAAAGCTTTTCACTGCTTCTAACAACTTGCCTCCCACACCATATATTCTTAATACCTTCCACAGAGCATCTCTATCAACTCTGTCATATGCTTTCTCCAGATCCATAAATGCTACATACAAATCCATTTGCTTTTCTAAGTATTTCTCACATACATTCTTCAAAGCAAACACCTGATCCACACATCCTCTACCACTTCTGAAACCACACTGCTCTTCCCCAATCTGATGCTCTGTACATGCCTTCACCCTCTCAATCAATACCCTCCCATATAATTTACCAGGAATACTCAACAAACTTGTACCTCTGTAATTTGAGCACTCACTCTTATCCCCTTTGCCTTTGTACAATGGCACTATGCACGCATTCCGCCAATCCTCACGGCACCTCACCATGAGTCATACATACATTAAATAACCTTACCAACCAGTCAACAATACAGTCACCCCCTTTTTTAATAAATTCCACTGCAATACCATCCAAACCTGCTGCCTTGCCGGCTTTCATCTTCCGCAAAGCTTTTACTACCTCTTCTCTGTTTACCAAATCATTTTCCCTAACCCTCTCACTTTGCACACCACCTCGACCAAAACACCCTATATCTGCCACTCTATCATCAAACACATTCAACAAACCTTCAAAATACTCACTCCATCTCATTCTCACATCACCACTACTTGTTATCACCTCCCCATTTGCGCCCTTCACTGAAGTTCCCATTTGCTCCCTTGTCTTACGCACTTTATTTACCTCCTTCCAGAACATCTTTTTATTCTCCCTAAAATTTAATGATACTCTCTCACCCCAACTCTCATTTGCCCTCTTTTTTCACCTCTTGCACCTTTCTCTTGACCTCCTGTCTCTTTCTTTTATACATCTCCCACTCAATTGCATTTTTTCCCTGCAAAAATCGTCCAAATGCCTCTCTCTTCTCTTTCACTAATACTCTTACTTCTTCATCCCACCACTCACTACCTTTCTAATCAACCCACCTCCCACTCTTCTCATGCCACAAGCATCTTTTGCGCAATCCATCACTGATTCCCTAAATACATCCCATTCCTCCCCCACTCCCCTTACTTCCATTGTTCTCACCTTTTTCCATTCTGTACTCAGTCTCTCCTGGTACTTCCTCACACAAGTCTCCTTCCCAAGCTCACTTACTCTCACCACCCTCTTCACCCCAACATTCACTCTTCTTTTCTGAAAACCCATACAAATCTTCACCTTAGCCTCCACAAGATAATGATCAGACATCCCTCCAGTTGCACCTCTCAGCACATTAACATCCAAAAGTCTCTCTTTCGCACGCCTGTCAATTAACACGTAATCCAATAACGCTCTCTGGCCATCTCTCCTACTTACATAAGTATACTTATGTATATCTCGCTTTTTAAACCAGGTATTCCCAATCATCAGTCCTTTTTCAGCACATAAATCTACAAGCTCTTCACCATTTCCATTTACAACACTGAACACCCCATGTATACCAATTATTCCCTCAACTGCCACATTACTCACCTTTGCATTCAAATCACCCATCACTATAACCCGGTCTCGTGCATCAAAACCACTAACACACTCATTCAGCTGCTCCCAAAACACTTGCCTCTCATGATCTTTCTTCTCATGCCCAGGTGCATATGCACCAATAATCACCCACCTCTCTCCATCAACTTTCAGTTTTACCCATATTAATCGAGAATTTACTTTCTTACATTCTATCACATACTCCCACAACTCCTGTTTCAGGAGTACTTGCTACTCCTTCCCTTGCTCTTGTCCTCTCACTAACCCCTGACTTTACTCCCCAGACATTCCCAAACCACTCTTCCCCTTTACCCTTGAGCTTCGTTTCACTCAGAGCCAAAACATCCAGGTTCCTTTCCTCAAACATACTACCTATCTCTCCTTTTTTCACATCTTGGTTACATCCACACACATTTAGACACCCCACTCTGAGCCTTCGAGGAGGATGAGCACTCCCCGCGTGACTCCTTCTTCTGTTTCCCATTTTAGAAAGTTAATACAAGGAGGGGAGGATTTCTGGCCCCCCGCTCCCGTCCCCTCTAGTCGCTTTCTACGACACGCGAGGAATACGTGGGAAGTATTCTTTCACCCCTATCCCCAGGGATAATATACATATATATATACATATACACATACACACACATACACATACATACGCACATATACACACACACACACAATACATATATATACATATGAAAAATGTAAGAAACAATTTAGAAAACTGAAACTTCTAGCTTGAAATGAATGAAAAAATGAATGTCACATAATGGTTCAACCTCTGGCTATGGAAAAAGGAAATGTATAATTTATTTACACAAACGTCAATAGCAGTTCTCATCAATTTAACCACTGTATCAATAAGCTTCAATGTCTAAGCTACATTTTTCTCCAATTTCACTATTTTCTTGTCAAAACACCATGTATGAAAACTATCACTCCAGTAACACAACTATAAACATTTACTTCCCCTTTAAAAAAGTTCTGGGGAAGTCTGTCTCGATACACTGCGGGAAACTCTACCACCTGGCGAGGTTTGTGTTGCAATGGTTCCCCGATTCACAAACGTAGTAGCATCACTGGTGGGCCAAGGTAGTTCCGTTGGCGAAGAGGCGCTCAAAGCTGATCTGTCCGTGGTTGTTAGTAGACGCATCTCCTTCCTGTTCATCGGCTGGTGGAGGCACTACCGACCTGCCTCCGAGGCTCGCTTCAAGAAGAGGTCGCCCATCCTGCCCCTGCTACTGACCGTAGCGCAGGTCACACACCTGCTACAGGAAACCCCTGGTTTATCTGCGTCAGGAGACGAAGACTGGGTTCCTCGACCTCTGCTGGGGGAGAGGGGGAGTTCGAGGTGCCGTGGGCGGGGTGTCGAAGTCCAGTCCACTCTGATTGGTTTGAGGGGGGCCTCCTCAAACAGCGACAAAGCAAAATAAATAAAGCAAAATAAAGAAAAATATATAATACATTTTTTTTTTTTTTTTTTTTTTTTTTTATACTTTGTCCTGTCTCCCGCGTTTGCGAGGTAGCGCAAGGAAACAGACGAAAGAAATGGCCCCCCCAACCCCCCCCCCCCCCCCTACACATGGTACATACACACGTCCACACACGCAAATATACATACCTACACAAGCTATCCATGGTTTACCCCAGACGCTTCACATGCCTTGATTCAATCCACTGACAGCACGTCAACCCCGTATACCAATCACTCCATTCACTCTATTCCTTGCCCTCCTTTCACCCTCCTGCATGTTCAGGCCCCGATCACACAAATCTTTTCACTCCATCTTTCCACCTCCAATTTGGTCTCCCTCTTCTCCTCGTTCCCTCCACCTCCGACACATATATCCTCTTGGTCAATCTTTCCTCACTCATTCTCTCCATGTGCCCAAACCATTTCAAAACACCCTCTTCTGGCTCCTCTCAACCATGCTCTTTTTATTTCCACACATCTCTCTTACCCTTACGTTACTTACTCGATCAAACCACTCACACCACACATTGTCCTCAAACATCTCATTTCCAGCACAAACCATCTCCTGCGCACAACTCTATCCATACCCACGCCTCGCAACCATACAACATTGTTGAACCACTATTCCTTCAAACATACCCATTTTTGCTTTCCGAGATATATATATATATATATATATATATATATATAAATATATATATATATATAAATACATATATATATATATATATATATATTATATAATATATATATATATATATATAATATATAAATAATATAATATATATATATATATATAATATAATATATATATATATATCAATATAAATAAATTTATTATATAATATATATATATATATAACATTAAATATTATATATATAATATATATATATATATATATATATGTATTTATATATATATATAATATATATATATATATATATATATATATATATATATCTCGGAAAGCAAAAATGGGTATGTTTGAAGGAATAGTGGTTCCAACAATGTTGTATGGTTGCGAGGCGTGGGCTATGGATAGAGTTGTGCGCAGGAGGATGGATGTGCTGGAAATGAGATGTTTGAGGACAATGTGTGGTGTGAGGTGGTTTGATCGAGTAAGTAACGTAAGGGTAAGAGAGATGTGTGGAAATAAAAAGAGCATGGTTGAGAGAGCAGAAGAGGGTGTTTTGAAATGGTTTGGGCACATGGAGAGAATGAGTGAGGAAAGATTGACCAAGAGGATATATGTGTCGGAGGTGGAGGGAACGAGGAGAAGAGGGAGACCAAATTGGAGGTGGAAAGATGGAGTGAAAAAGATTTTGTGTGATCGGGGCCTGAACATGCAGGAGGGTGAAAGGAGGGCAAGGAATAGAGTGAATTGGAGTGATGTGGTATACAGGGGTTGACGTGCTGTCAGTGGATTGAATCAAGGCATGTGAAGCGTCTGGGGTAAACCATGGAAAGCTGTGTAGGTATGTATATTTGCGTGTGTGGACGTGTGTATGTACATGTGTATGGGGGGGGGGGTTGGGCCATTTCTTTCGTCTGTTTCCTTGCGCTACCTCGCAAACGCGGGAGACAGCGACAAAGTATAAAAAAAAAAAAAAAAAAAAAAAAATATGTATTATATATTTTTCTTTATTTTGCTTTATTTATTTTGCTTTGTCGCTGTTTGAGGAGGCCCCCTCAAACCAATCAGAGTGGACTGGACTTCGACACCCCGCCCACGGCCACCTCCGAACTCCCCCTCTCCCCCAGCAGAGGTCGAGGAACCCCAGTCTTCGTCTCCTGACGCAGATAAACCAGGGGTTTCCTGTAGCAGGTGTGTGACCTGCGCTACGGTCAGTAGCAGGGGCAGGATGGGCGACCTCTTCTTGAAGCGAGCCTCCCGGAGGCAGAGTCCGGTAGTGCCTCCACCAGCCGATGAACAGGAAGGAGATGCGTCTACTAACAACCACGGACAGATCAGCTTTGAGCGCCTCTTCGCCAACGGAACTACCTTGGCCCACCAGTGATGCTACTACGTTTGTGAATCGGGAACCATTGCAACACAAACCTCGCCAGGTGGTAGAGTTTCCCGCAGTGTATCGAGACAGACTTCCCCAGAACTTCTTTTTAAAGGGGAAGTAAATGTTTATAGTTGTGTTACTGGAGTGATAGTTTTCATACATGGTGTTTTGACAAGAAAATAGTGAAATTGGAGAAAAATGTAGCTTAGACATTGAAGCTTATTGATACAGTGGTTAAATGGATGAGAACTGCTATTGACGTTTGTGTAAATAAATTATACATTTCCTTTTTCCATAGCCAGAGGTTGAACCATTATGTGACATTCATTTTTTCATTCATTTCAAGCTAGAAGTTTCAGTTTTCTAAATTGTTTCTTACATTTTTCATATGTATATATATATGTATGTGTGTGTGTGTGTGTGTGTATATGTGCGTATGTATGTGTATGTGTGTGTATGTGTATATGTATATATATATGTATATTATCCCTGGGGATAGGGGTGAAAGAATACTTCCCACGTATTCCACGCGTGTCGTAGAAAGCGACTAGAGGGGACGGGAGCGGGGGGCCAGAAATCCTCCCCTCCTTGTATTAACTTTCTAAAATGGGAAACAGAAGAAGGAGTCACGCGGGGAGTGCTCATCCTCCTCGAAGGCTCAGAGTGGGGTGTCTAAATGTGTGTGGATGTAACCAAGATGTGAAAAAAGGAGAGATAGGTAGTATGTTTGAGGAAAGGAACCTGGATGTTTTGGCTCTGAGTGAAACGAAGCTCAAGGGTAAAGGGGAAGAGTGGTTTGGGAATGTCTGGGGAGTAAAGTCAGGGGTTAGTGAGAGGACAAGAGCAAGGGAAGGAGTAGCAATACTCCTGAAACAGGAGTTGTGGGAGTATGTGATAGAATGTAAGAAAGTAAATTCTCGATTAATATGGGTAAAACTGAAAGTTGATGGAGAGAGGTGGGTGATTATTGGTGCATATGCACCTGGGCATGAGAAGAAAGATCATGAGAGGCAAGTGTTTTGGGAGCAGCTGAATGAGTGTGTTAGTGGTTTTGATGCACGAGACCGGGTTATAGTGATGGGTGATTTGAATGCAAAGGTGAGTAATGTGGCAGTTGAGGGAATAATTGGTATACATGGGGTGTTCAGTGTTGTAAATGGAAATGGTGAAGAGCTTGTAGATTTATGTGCTGAAAAAGGACTGATGATTGGGAATACCTGGTTTAAAAAGCGAGATATACATAAGTATACTTATGTAAGTAGGAGAGATGGCCAGAGAGCGTTATTGGATTACGTGTTAATTGACAGGCGTGCGAAAGAGAGACTTTTGGATGTTAATGTGCTGAGAGGTGCAACTGGAGGGATGTCTGATCATTATCTTGTGGAGGCTAAGGTGAAGATTTGTATGGGTTTTCAGAAAAGAAGAGTGAATGTTGGGGTGAAGAGGGTGGTGAGAGTAAGTGAGCTTGGGAAGGAGACCTGTGTGAGGAAGTACCAGGAGAGACTGAGTACAGAATGGAAAAAGGTGAGAACAATGGAAGTAAGGGGAGTGGGGGAGGAATGGGATGTATTTAGGGAATCAGTGATGGATTGCGCAAAAGATGCTTGTGGCATGAGAAGAGTGGGAGGTGGGTTGATTAGAAAGGGTAGTGAGTGGTGGGATGAAGAAGTAAGAGTATTAGTGAAAGAGAAGAGAGAGGCATTTGGACGATTTTTGCAGGGAAAAAAGGCAATTGAGTGGGAGATGTATAAAAGAAAGAGACAGGAGGTCAAGAGAAAGGTGCAAGAGGTGAAAAAAAGGGCAAATGAGAGTTGGGGTGAGAGAGTATCATTAAATTTTAGGGAGAATAAAAAGATGTTCTGGAAGGAGGTAAATAAAGTGCGTAAGACAAGGGAGCAAATGGGAACTTCAGTGAAGGGCGCAAATGGGGAGGTGATAACAAGTAGTGGTGATGTGAGAAGGAGATGGAGTGAGTATTTTGAAGGTTTGTTGAATGTGTTTGATGATAGAGTGGCAGATATAGGGTGTTTTGGTCGAGGTGGTGTGCAAAGTGAGAGGGTTAGGGAAAATGATTTGGTAAACAGAGAAGAGGTAGTGAAAGCTTTGCGGAAGATGAAAGCCGGCAAGGCAGCAGGTTTGGATGGTATTGCAGTGGAATTTATTAAAAAAGGGGGTGACTGTATTGTTGACTGGTTGGTAAGGTTATTTAATGTATGTATGACTCATGGTGAGGTGCCTGAGGATTGGCGGAATGCGTGCATAGTGCCATTGTACAAAGGCAAAGGGGATAAGAGTGAGTGCTCAAATTACAGAGGTATAAGTTTGTTGAGTATTCCTGGTAAATTATATGGGAGGGTATTGATTGAGAGGGTGAAGGCATGTACAGAGCATCAGATTGGGGAAGAGCAGTGTGGTTTCAGAAGTGGTAGAGGATGTGTGGATCAGGTGTTTGCTTTGAAGAATGTATGTGAGAAATACTTAGAAAAGCAAATGGATTTGTATGTAGCATTTATGGATCTGGAGAAGGCATATGATAGAGTTGATAGAGATGCTCTGTGGAAGGTATTAAGAATATATGGTGTGGGAGGAAAGTTGTTAGAAGCAGTGAAAAGTTTTTATCGAGGATGTAAGGCATGTGTACGTGTAGGAAGAGAGGAAAGTGATTGGTTCTCAGTGAATGTAGGTTTGCGGCAGGGGTGTGTGATGTCTCCATGGTTGTTTAATTTGTTTATGGATGGGGTTGTTAGGGAGGTAAATGCAAGAGTTTTGGAAAGAGGGGCAAGTATGAAGTCTGTTGGGGATGAGAGAGCTTGGGAAGTGAGTCAGTTGTTGTTCGCTGATGATACAGCGCTGGTGGCTGATTCATGTGAGAAACTGCAGAAGCTGGTGACTGAGTTTGGTAAAGTGTGTGGAAGAAGAAAGTTAAGAGTAAATGTGAATAAGAGCAAGGTTATTAGGTACAGTAGGGTTGAGGGTCAAGTCAATTGGGAGGTGAGTTTGAATGGAGAAAAACTGGAGGAAGTGAAGTGTTTTAGATATCTGGGAGTGGATCTGGCAGCGGATGGAACCATGGAAGCGGAAGTGGATCATAGGGTGGGGGAGGGGGCGAAAATTCCTGGGGGCCTTGAAGAATGTGTGGAAGTCGAGAACATTATCTCGGAAAGCAAAAATGGGTATGTTTGAAGGAATAGTGGTTCCAACAATGTTGTATGGTTGCGAGGCGTGGGCTATGGATAGAGTTGTGCGCAGGAGGATGGATGTGCTGGAAATGAGATGTTTGAGGACAATGTGTGGTGTGAGGTGGTTTGATCGAGTGAGTAACGTAAGGGTAAGAGAGATGTGTGGAAATAAAAAGAGCGTGGTTGAGAGAGCAGAAGAGGGTGTTTTGAAGTGGTTTGGGCACATGGAGAGAATGAGTGAGGAAAGATTGACCAAGAGGATATATGTGTCGGAGGTGGAGGGAACGAGGAGAAGAGGGAGACCAAATTGGAGGTGGAAAGATGGAGTGAAAAAGATTTTGTGTGATCGGGGCCTGAACATGCAGGAGGGTGAAAGGAGGGCAAGGAATAGAGTGAATTGGAGCGATGTGGTATACCGGGGTTGACGTGCTGTCAGTGGATTGAATCAAGGCATGTGAAGCGTCTGGGGTAAACCATGGAAAGCTGTGTAGGTATGTATATTTGCGTGTGTGGACGTATGTATATACATGTGTATGGGGGGGGGGTTGGGCCATTTCTTTCGTCTGTTTCCTTGCGCTACCTCGCAAACGCGGGAGACAGCGACAAAGTATAAAAAAAAAAAAAAATATATATATATATATATATATATATATATATATATATATATATATATATATATATATATATATATATATATATATATATATATATATATGTATTATTATCATTATTATCATTTTGCTTTGTCGCTCTCTCCCGCGTTAGCGAGGTAGCGCAAGGAAACACACGAAAGAATGGCCCAACCCACCCACATACACATGTATATATATACACGTCCACACACGCAAATATACATACCGATACATCTCAATGTACACATACATATACACACAGACACATATACATATATACACATGTACAGAATTCATACTGTCTGTCTTTATTCATTCTCATCGCCACCTCGCCACACATGGAATATCAGCCCCCTCCCCCCTCATGTGCGCGAGGTAGCGCTAGGAAAAGACAACAAAGGCCCCATTCGTTCACACTCATTCTCTAGCTGTCATGTAATAATGCACCGAAACCACAGCTCCCTGTCCACATCCAGGCCCCACAGAACTTTCCATGGTTTACCGCAGACGCTTCACATGCCCTGATTCAATCCATTGACAGCACGTGGACCCCGGTATACCACATCGCTCCAATTCACTCTATTCCTTGCACGCCTTTCACCCTTCTGCGTGTTCAGGCCCCGATCACTAAAAATCTTTTTCACTCCATCTTTCCACCTTCAATTTGGTCTCCCACTTCTCCTCGTTCCCTCCACCTCCGACACATATATCCTCTTGGTCAATCTTTCCTCACTCATTCTCTCCATGTGACCAAACCATTTCAAAACACCCTCTTCTGCTCTCTCAACAACACTCTTTTTATTTCCACACATCTCTCTTACCCTATTATTACTTACTCGATCAAAACACCTCACACAACCTATTATCCTCAAACATCTCATTTCCAACAAATCCACCCTCCTGCGCACAACTCTATCCATAGCCCACGCCTCGCAACTATGCAACATTTTTGGAGCCACTATTCCTTCAAACATACCCACCTTTGCTTTCGGAGATATTGTTCTCGCCTTCCAAACATTCTTCAAGGCTCCCAAAATTTTCGCCCCCGTCCCCCACCCTATGATTCACTTCCGCTTCCATGGTTCCATCCGCTGCCAGATCCACTCCCATATATCTAAAACACTTTACTTCCTCCAGTTTTTCTCCATTCAAACTTACCTCCCAGTTGACTTGACCCTCAACCCTACTGTACCTAATAACCTTGCTCTTATTCACATTTACTCTTAACTTTCTTTTTCACACACTTTACCAAACTCAGTCACCAGCTTCTGCAGTTTCTCACATGAATTAGCCACCAGCGCTGTATCATCAGCGAACAACAACTGAATCACTTCCCAAGCTCTCTCATCCACAAACGACTGCATACTTGCCCCTTTTTCCAAAACTCTTGCATTCACCTCCCTAACAGCCTCATCCATAAAGAAAGTATACAACCATGGAAACCTACATTCACTGAGAGCCAATCACTTTCCTCTCTTCCTACACGTACACATGCCTTATATCCTCGATAAAAAACTTTTCACTGCTTCTAACAACTTGCCTCCCACACCATATATACTTAATACCTTCCACAGAGCATCTCTATCAACTCTATCATATGCCTTCTCCAGATCCATAAATGCTACATAAAAATCCATTTGCTTTTCTAAGTATTTCTCACATACATTCTTCAAAGCAAACACCTGATCCACACATCCTCTACCACTTCTGAAACCACATTGCTCTTCCCTAATCTGATGCTCTGTACATACCTTCACTCTCTCAATCAATACCCTCCCATATGTAGCTAGTGTCATGGAGAATATATATACATAGTGGCAGTATTGTCATTATGAACATATTGTCATTTTGGCTATCTTCTTATTTTCGTTACAGTACTATCGTGTATATATCGCCACCTTGGCTAGATTAGCAATATGATATTTTTTGAAGGTGCTATATTGTCATTTTTTAATCATGCATATTTTGTCATAAGTGATACATTATCATGATAAATATAATATTCCGGTGACTATATTTTCATTGTTATTATGACTATAATCTCACGTTGGATATCTTGCCAAGATGACTACATTGTATTATCTACTCATAAATCTCTAAGTTCTAATAACCCAAAATTTTTAGAGTTGATAGGGTAGAAACTGATGGAAGCCATTTCTAACATTCTTGCATAACCTGACCTCTCGCCTTCCCAAAACATAGCCATCCCAGCTTGGATATTGTACTGCTGTGTTCGTCAACTAATTTGAAAACGAAGACATTGAATGGAGAAATTACTGAGGTAATCTCCAAAGATGATTACTGGACTGAGAAACAAATTCAGAGAGCAGATTAAACGACTTAAATCCATTCAGCTTTAGGGAAAAGAAGTTTAAGAGATCCTATACAGGTATATAAAGTTATTGTAATGGCATCCCTTTAAGCTTTATATTTTTACTTCCTGTAACAAGTTCCAACAATCAAAACAATATTCAGCATTGTGATTTAAGTGACTGACTTTAGAATGCATTTGGATCTGTCAAAAATTGTATTTAGCAAATACTTCAACTCTCAACTGACCCATTCTATATTTCTATTCATTTCATCTCAGTTTTATCACCTTTCTGTTACTGTTTAATATCAACAGTAGCCCGTCTACGTAGTTGGGGCTCTGAAGCAAAGGAAACTTTTTCTAGCCTAGGTTAGGGTAGCATCTAAACCAAACCTAAATGACCTTACCTTAGAAATATGTTCAGACAGTACCTTCTGAAAATATTTCTTAAGGTAAGGTCGTTGGGATTAGTTTAGGTGCTAACTAAACCTTGGCTAGAAAAAGTTTGCTTTAAAGCCACAACTAGTTGAAAGGCCTACTTTAAGTGGTGATATTGAAATTCATTTTCTCCAGTGTGCCCCTCCCTCCGTTTGTTTTATGTCCATCTAAAGATGCATATGTTCAATTTTTGATGTAGATTGATTTCCTATCTCAGTTTCGTCCACGGAATTCTACATCTTCAGTTCAACATACCATTGTGGTAATGAAGGGAAAGTCACCACATTTACAAGCCGAGTGCACGTAGCTTATCCCACCTCGTTAGAGGGAAAACTTACCTGTATTTGAATTAATGAACGGGAACAAAGAAGACAAAATTTTGATGCACATTTATTATACAACTATATAATTTATATTATATACATTACCACATTTCCTGCAATTTCCATCACAAATTTGCTGAGGTCATAACGTTGTAGTTACCATTACCTTACAACCTTAAGGATGGTGGTCTACAGCACTTGTAGATTGATGGAGAAAACGAGAAGTTTCGTTTTACTATTAAGACCACAGAAATACGGTAATTCCACTTCACTACCACTAACTACTAGTTATTTTACTTTTTGATTTTCACGGCTAAGATTTTCATCCTCTGAGCGAAGCCATACAATAATCGTCCTTATCTACTCTGAGCATTGGATAGCCTCCTGATGATCAAGATTGCTGTTTTGGTTGTCCGTTTCCCTTGTTACTGCTGCGCCTCACTGCACACCTTACATGAGTGCCTTCCACAGTATTAGGGACAGCTGCTGGGCCTCACTGTAGCTACTTCTGGGACGGTTGCCAATCTTCCTCGTATTCCCTCATGACCACAGCGCCAAACCGACTCCCGCCATCAGGCCGAAACGCACAAACATTTCTGACAAAATTGAGACAACCGCTTTCGCGTCAGTTTTGACACCAAGTGAATTTATACGACAATTACGCTCAAGATGCTTGGTTTTTCGTTCATGGATTGAACAGAAGCAACCAACGATGGTTGCTACTGCCCAATCCATGAAGTTCCCCCCACCACGGAAAGGTAACCAAGCTTCGGGGGGGATGGGTGTTTACCCTGACGCCAACGGAGAAACTCAATACAATATTTTTATTATAACTTTCCTTAATCTTGAAAAATGAATCAATGAGAGGGATGAATAGCCCCAGTCATATGAAGATTGGCTAACTGAATCCTTGCACATTGTGTAGAAAGTGATTTCTTTGAGGGTTGCTTCATGGAAGGCACGGTAGCGTCGGAAGAGTTTCATTTTTTCTTTGAAAACGATGGAAATTATCCCCGTGAATATATGCATTTTTTGGGGGGGCGGGATAATGTTCCCATTTTTTTTCTTTCTTTGTTTTTCAACGTCCCTATGTAGATATTATGTGTCATCCACTACTGGGAGAAAGCCAGACTTCCGCCAGATTAACGTTATCCTTGGCGAGGCGAAACTAAAGTTGTCTTGGTGTTGGTTCCTCTGTGATAACCCAAACACAAACACAAACACACCTCCAGTGTCCACTCTAGGGCTGTGTTTTCCTGCAGCACCAGCAGGAAGAAAGAACTCCGGTTCCTCACCAACTGAATCTTTTGGCACGGGGAGCGTGTGTCATCTCGACACGCCTTTTAACGCCCGTACGTGGTGCGGAGTGCAGTCGGTCTGTAACGTAGGACATGTCATGTGTTATTGGTCCCAGTCGGTCTAGAACGCTGGGCCTGACATGTTTTGGGGGACCAAGTCGGTCTTGAATGGTGGGCCTGACGTGTGTTGGGGGACCAAGTCGGTCTTGAATGGTGGGCCTGACAGGTCTTGAGACCTGCCATGTCTCCCTGAAGGCGGGCCTGACAAGTGGGGTGGGCTGCATTTCCTCATGGATGGTGGGTCTGGTAGGGAGTGTGGGCTGCAGTGCCACTTGAGTGGGCGAGGTCACTTGGTCAGCATCAGTGGGACGGTGAGGTTTCACTTTTGCACAGCGACCGTTGATGGAGAGTGGTGTCACGTCGGCAAGAAGTGCCTTCTTGTAGGAGGCATAGCAGGAGTACTGGATGACGGCAATCCCGCGGTGGTTCTCGTAGGTCGTGTAGGACTGCATGTCGAAGCGAACGATGTCGCCGAACTGCTTGAAGAATTCCCAGACGTTCGTCCTTGAGATTTTGTATGGAACGTTGACGACCCTGATGGTATACCTCTGCAGGACGGTTTTGAGAACCCCTTGCAACTGCTCGTTGGTGGGCACGATGACATGTATGTCGTCATCATCGCAGCCCAACTCATCTATATGTGGGAGTCGGGTCTCGTGTGGTGGACGGTCCAGCAAATCCTCCTCATCGTGGAAAGGCAGGTAGGCCTGGTCAAGGAGGGCGACCCAGAGCACCTGCTGCTGCTCGACCACCTCCACAACTGAGCTTTTTGCAAAAACTTCCATGTTGAAGATACTATGATTACGTTGTGCACTTTACGAAGTAACCTCGGTTATCCTTGTACGTCCACAAATATAGTGAGTCTATATTGATATGGAAAAATATAGTAAGGTACCCCCATGCTCTAATATCCCACATAGAAATAAAAGCATAGTCGACTTCATACAAACAAAAGCATGTCGACTTCGGCGATTTTAAATGTAGAGACCATCTAAAATATTGTAGGTGGGTTAATGGTTGTTACATGGTGACCAGGGGTACAGGTGGATGGGACAGACTGGATATAGTGAAGATCGATAGATGGGACAGATAGGGTATAGTGAATATCCATATATGGGACAGACTGGGTACAGTGAAGATTGACAGATGGGACAGACAGGGTTTAGTGAATATCCATAGATGGGAGAGACAGGGTGTAGTGAAGATGCATAGATGGGACTAACAGGGTACAGTGAAGATTCGTAGATGGGACAGACAGGGTATAGTGAAGATGTGTATATGGGACAGACAGGGTATAGTGAAGATGTTCAGATGGGACACACATTATAATGAATTGATTGATGGGACAGACAGGGTATAGTGAAGATTGATAGATGGGACAGGCTGGGTATAGTGAAGATCCATAGATGGGACAGATGGTATAGCGAAGATGTGTAGACGGGACACACAATACAATGGATTGATGGGACAGACAGGGTATAGTGAAGATCCATAGATGGGACAGGCTGGGTGCTGGGTATAGTGAAGATCCATAGATGGGACAGGCTGGGTGCTGGGTATAATGAAGATCCATAGATGGGACAGAGGGTATAGTGAAGATGTAGACGGGACACACATTATAATGAATTGATTGATGGGACAGACAGGGTATAGTGAAGATCCATAGATGGGGCAGGCTGGGTATAGTGAAGATCCTTAGATGGGACAGAGGGTATAGTGAAGATGTGTAGATGGGACACACATTATAATGAATTGATTGATGGGACAGACAGGATATAGTGAAGATCGATAGATGGAAATGTTGGCACAATCAAACAATGGCCAGGTGGTCCTGAGTAGCAGATCTCTGTTACTTGCAGGCCAGAACTTAATGATGGTGAGAGATAATGGTGTCTCCCTCTGTAGTGAACATGATATTGAGAGATAATGGTGTCTCCCTCTGTAGTGAACATGATGGTGAGAGATAATGGTGTCTCCCTCTGTAGTGAACATGATAGAGATAATGGTGTCTCCCTCTGTAGTGAACATGATGGTGAGAGATAATGGTGTCTCTCTCTGTAGTGAACATGACGGTGAGAGATAATGTGTCTCTCTCTGTAGTGAACATGATGGTGAGAGATAATGGTGTCTCTCTCTGTAGTGAACATGACGGTGAGAGATAATGGTGTCTATGATTCGGTACGTAGAACTCACATGAGATTAATCAGATATATGATTATGAGCAGAAAAAGATGTTATCTATGTGTGATATGTAAGAGGAGGAAAACTACTCCCACACATCACATTTTACACACATTTCCACAGGACAAAGAGAGGTAAGGGGTATTGTTGTGATGGAATTGGTAAGACATTCATAAATATAAACGTAGGTTATGAATCTACTGTTCTTGTAGTACTACAAGCATTGAACCTTGTTCTTGTGGTACTACAGGCACTGAACCTTGTTCTTGTAGTACTACAGGCATTGATTCTTGTTCTTGAAATGTTGGCTTGGGGTTCATTGATATGAATATTTTCATGCTTGTGTAAATTGTGATTGTGAATAAACTTGTATATACATCATCTATACTGAAGGTGTGAGACTGACATTGGCTATCATTCTGTCATGTATGAATTATTAGACATATGTAACATATCATATCATACTTCTGATTCAACATTATGTGTGAGTGTTACTGGAGAGCTTTTTGTAAATGATAACTGCAAGAAGTCAAGCATGGACATTGCTTTTCTACATAGCGTCTGCATTCTATTTTCTTAATGCACTGCAGGATGCACAGAATTCTTGCAATGGTGTTTATCTAAGCTTTGGATTTCTTTAATGCTACAATGTTGCTGGTTTCCAGGATTTTTGTAAATATGTTAACTTTCTCCTGCTTGACTTCTATGAATTTTGTAAATATATTTTTCTGTTGCTTGATTTCTATGATTTTTGTAAATATGTCAATTTTCTTTTGCTTTGTTCTCAACCTGTATTTGGTTATTCTATAATTCATTTGTTATACAATATTGTTATGTGTACTGTGATCGTTTGCAATCTGAGAAAACGTTTATTAAAATTTTTCTTATTTATGCGTAATCATCGTAAGTGATTAACTGAAATATAGCGCGTTGGTGTAAGTGGCGCTGATGGAGGAACAGAGAGGCCCGCCATTTTTGAACAAGAGGTAAGCCGTTGACCGAGGGCTAGAGAATAAACAACAAATAAGCAGGATTGTGATGGTGATAGTGGATGGTGACGTGGTGTGCAGGTAAGTGAGGATAGTTTGGAAAATGTGTGGACCGTGATAGTTAATTGGAGTATATCGAAAATGGCAGGAATCTTGTGCGAGTTGTGGTGCTGAGTAACGGCTGGTGTGGAGGCGCCTCCTTAATTTCGTGGTTGTTGGAGTGTTTGGCTGGTGGGTGCCGGAAACCTGGTCCTATTACTGAATACGTGCAGCCACGGACAGTAAAACTCACCAAGTCGTCCATGGTGTGGAGAGTTTGGTGCCAGACCTGGTTTAGGTATCCTAAGGCCACTTGACATTCTCCTGCGAGATGCTGGTATTGTAAGCTACAAGTGCAGCACTATTGATGGTGAGGATAGTGCCAACTACAACTCAGGAGTGGAGTGTGAGTACCACCAGCTGGTTGATGGTGAGGATACGGCCAACTACAACTCAGAAGTGGATTGCATGTGGTGTGAGTGAGGAGTGGAGTACATGTGGTGTGAGTGAGGAGTGGAGTGCATGTGGTGTGAGTGAGGAGTGGAGTACATGTGGTGTGAGTGAGGAGTGGAGTACATGTGGTGTGAGTGAGGAGTGGAGTACATATGGTGTGAGTGAGGAGTGGAGTACATGTGGTGTGAGTGAGGAGTGGAGTGCATGTGGTGTGAGTGAGGAGTGGAGTGCATGTAGTATGAGTGGGAGTACAGTGCCTGTGGTGTGAGTGAGGAGTGGAGTGCATGTGGTGTGAGTGAGGAGTGGAGTGCATGTAGTATGAGTGAGGAGTAGAGTGCCTGTGGTGTGAGTAAGGAATGGAGTGGATGTGGTGTGAGTGAGGAGTGGAGTGCATGTGGCGTGAGTGAGGAGTGGAGTGCATGTGGTGTGAGTGAGGAGTGGAGTGCATGTGGTGTGAGTGAGGAGTAGAGTGCATGTGGTGTGAGTGAGGAGTGGAGTGTATGTTGTGTGAGTGAGGAGTGGAGTGTATGTGGTGTGAGTGAGGAGTGGAGTACATGTAGTGTGAGTGAGGAGTGGAGTGTATGTGGTGTGAGTGAGGAGTGGAGTACATGTGGTGTGAGTGAGGAGTGGAGTGTATGTGGTGTGAGTGAGGAGTGGAGTACATGTGGTGTGAGTGAGGAGTGGAGTGTATGTGGTGTGAGTGAGGAGTGGAGTACATGTGGTGTGAGTGAGGAGTGGAGTGTATGTGGTGTGAGTGAGGAGTGGAGTACATGTGGTGTGAGTAAGGAGTGGAGTGTATGTGGTGTGAGTGAGGAGTGGAGTACATGTGGTGTGAATGAGGAGTGGAGTGTATGTGGTGTGAGTGAGCAGTGGAGTACATGTGGTGTGAGTGAGAGTGGAGTGTATGTGGTGTGAGTGAGGAGTGGAGTACATGTGGTGTGAGTGAGGAGTGGAGTACATGTGGTGTGAGTGAGGAGTGGAGTACATGTGGTGTGAGTGAGGAGTGGAGTGCATGTGGTGTGAGTGAGGAGTGGAGTACATGTGGTGTGAGTGAGGAGTGGAGTGTATGTGGTGTGAGTGAGGAGTGGAGTACATGTGGTGTGAGTGAGGAGTGGAGTACATGTGGTGTGAGTGAGGAGTGGAGTGTATATGGTGTGAGTGAGGAGTGGAGTGTATGTGGTGTGAGTGAGGAGTGGAGTACATGTGGTGTGAGTGAGGAGTGGAGTGTATGTGGTGTGAGTGAGGAGTGGAGTACATGTGGTGTGAGTGAGGAGTGGAGTGCATGTGGTGTGAGTGAGAGTGGAGTACATGTGGTGTGAGTGAGGAGTGGAGTACATGTGGTGTGAGTGAGGAGTGGAGTACATGTGGTGTGAGTGAGGAGTGGAGTGTATGTGGTGTGAGTGAGGAGTGGAGTACATGTGGTGTGAGTGAGGAGTGGAGTACATGTGGTGTGAGTGAGGAGTGGAGTGTATGTGGTGTGAGTGAGGAGTGGAGTACATGTGGTGTGAGTGAAGATGGAGTGCATGTGGTGTGAGTGAGGAATGGAGTGTATGTGGTGTGAGTGAGGAGTGGAGTACATGTGGTGTGAGTGAGGAGTGGAGTGTATGTGGTGTGAGTGAGGAGTGGAGTGTATGTGGTGTGAGTGAGGAGTGGAGTGCATGTGGTGTGAGTGAGGAGTGGAGTACATGTGGTGTGAGTGAGGAGTGGAGTACATGTGGTGTGAGTGAGGAATGGAGTGCATGTGGTGTGAGTGAGGAGTGGAGTGTATGTGGTGTGAGTGAGGAGTGGAGTACATGTGGTGTGAGTGAGGAGTGGAGTACATGTGGTGCGAGTGAGGAGTGGAGTGTATGTGGTGTGAGTGAGGAGTGGAGTACATGTGGTGTGAGTGAGGAGTGGAGTGTATGTGGTGTGAGTGAGGAATGGAGTGTATGTGGTGTGATTGAGGAATGGAGTGTATGTGGTGTGAGTGAGGAGTGGAGTACATGTTGTGTGAGTGAGGAGTGGAGTGTATGTGGTGTGAATGGCGCCACTGTCAGTGAACCCATTGTATACTGTGGTTAAGGTAGCCACTTTCCTATCTGGGGCGTAACACAGTAGCCGGTCTACGGTCGATGACCAATCAACTACCGCGGAGGCGTAGCACAGAAATTATTGGGCCCCAGAGAACCAATCACAAATCGCAAGCAGCAGCGGTCCACCAATGGGAAGTCGACGCACAGTAGCGCTGCCCAAGTGGCTACCTGGGAAACAATATGGAGGAGTAGCCACGCCCGGACACTGGTACTAGTACTTTTAACAATGTTATATGGTTGCGAGGCATGGGCGCTCGATAGTGTTGTGGGAAAGAGGGTGGATGTTTCGGAAATGAAATGTTTGAGGAATGTATTTAATGTGAGGCGGCTTGATCGAGTAAGTAATGAAAGGCATGTTTACCAAATGGCGTCCTATCTACGTCTCTTTGTTGTATATCAACTGACTTATATTTCTCTCTTGTGTTTCCCCTGATGATGTGATTATTACACGAAGGTGCACTTGGGAACTTATCGTGTTTCTTTTTCACCGTGGACTCATAGGAATATATATATATATATATATATAAGTGAGGATTTCTCTCAAAGGCTCAGTCCTCTGTTCTTAACGCTACCTCGCTAACGAGAGAAATGGGGAGGAGTGGAGGAGGGAGGGATGGGTAATGTGTGGCCAGCAAGTAGGTGTTGCCGCCATATTGGAAATGTTAGCTATTTACGCACATCATGACGTTGCATAACATAAACAATTTAACATTTTATGAATAGTAGTGACGTTGCTTAGTAATCTAGGATACCATGAACCAATGTTTTGTTTTATTTAGCAATTACAGGTGAGCAACTGATATTAATCGTGGCACATGTGGCATTTTTCCCCAGCCCCTCCAGCCCACTCTCTCACTCCAAATACCCACTCACCTCAAGCTTGGTCACAGCAAATTTGTAAGTTATCTATAATATTATTCCCTCCAGAATAACATAACATTTTGTTAGTGTTTTTGGAAGCATCTAGAATAAGCGGGGCAGTGTAATGTGGTGTTATAAAAGTGTCAGCAATGTGGCATCACAGGCGGCAGCGTCAGCTAGCACATCCACCTTAATTCATCAAAGGAAGTAAGTTATTTAACAACTAATGCCGACCAGCCAAATGTATTCATGTCTATAAAACGAATAAAACTTAAAATACGGACTTATGATTTGCTTTTTATGAAGAGAAACTCTGCAAAGACAAAGAAGACCTGGGGACGTGAGAGGAGGAGGTAGTTGCCAGATACCGCGATATTTGTCCAAAACATTTTGCAGACTATGACGTCACTACTTGAGGCAATGTACCGGCTGGAGTGATGACGTCATGGAGGAGGTTGACGTCACCAGTTGTGTGTTGTTGTACCTGGAGTATTGTTAGTGTTGTGCCAGGTGATGACTCATCTTATTTCCAATCAGCCACCCAGTGTCCACTACCATCCTGGATGGTGGTCAAAATATAGTCAACAATATTAGTAATGATGGCGTTATTTTAGGTGACATTAATGGCGGCCGCTGTATTGGTGAGTTGGCGACTCATATAATAATGTGAGAGAAGTTGTCTTATGGTCACGTAAGTACCTGACCTTGTTCACACTTCAAATGTCAATATATCATCATGTATGTGTAGTGATGATGATCATTAATGATGGTGTAAACATGACCCAGAAAATGGCTATTAGACACATTGGTTGTGGCAAGAAATATTGTGGACACCAAGTTAGCGGCGTAAGATATAGAACATGGGACACCTGCACTCACACCCACCACCCACAGAACATGGCACACCTGCACTCACACCCACCACCCACAGAACATGGGACACCTGCACTCACACCCACCACCCACAGAACATGGCACACCTGCACTCACACCCACCACCCACAGAACATGGCACACCTGCACTCACACCCACCACCCACAGAACATGGCACACCTGCACTCACACCCACCACCCACAGAACATGGCACACCTGCACTCACACCCACCACCCACAGAACATGGCACACCTGCACTCACACCCACCACCCACAGAACATGGCACACCTGCACTCACACCCACCACCCACAGAACATGGCACACCTGCACTCACACCCACCACCCACAGAACATGGCACACCTGCACTCACACCCACCACCCACAGAACATGGCACACCTGCACTCACACCCACCCACCCACAGAACATGGCACACCTGCACTCACACCCACCCACAGAACATGGCACACCTGCACTCACACCCACCCACAGAACATGGCACACCTGCACTCACACCCACCCACAGAACATGGCACACCTGCACTCACACCCACCACCCACAGAACATGGCACACCTGCACTCACACCCACCCACCCACAGAACATGGCACACCTGCACTCACACCCACCCACAGAACATGGGACACCTGCACTCACACCCACCACCCACAGAACATGGCACACCTGCACTCACACCCACCCACCCACAGAACATGGGACACCTGCACTCACACCCACCCACAGAACATGGCACACCTGCACTCACACCCACCACCCACAGAACATGGCACACCTGCACTCACACCCACCCACCCACAGAACATGGCACACCTGCACTCACACCCACCCACAGAACATGGCACACCTGCACTCACACCCACCCACAGAACATGGCACACCTGCACTCACACCCACCCACAGAACATGGCACACCTGCACTCACACCCACCCAGCCACCCAGCCAGCCAGCCACCCAGTCACCCAGCCAGCCAGCCAGCCAGCCAGCCACTAGTGTGAGCCACATAATATGTAGCAGAGGAGGATGGTACAGCTGGTGTCGACCAGCTGCTCTCCTTCTGGTCGTTTTCTGTGATGAGAAAACGTTGTGTACTGACGCCCCGTACAGCAGCAGGTCAGGTTGGGCCAGCCACAACCCTGAGCCATTTGACGTGGTGGTGGTCCACAAGTGCCCCATCCACAGGTCGGGGTGTTAAGGTGTGGTAGTTTGAGCCCCACTGGGCAACATCCCCTCCCTGACGTGAACATGAATCCTCCACACTTACCACATCACTGATGATGACACCACCACATCATCATCATGTCATCACTGATGATGACGTCAACACCACCACATCATCATCATGTCATCACTGATGATGATGACGTCAACACCACCACATCATCATCATGTCATCACTGATGACGTCAACACCACCACATCATCATGACCTCATCATCATGTCATCACTGATGATGATGACGTCAACACCACCACATCATCATCATCATGTCATCACTGATGACGTCAACACCACCACATCATCATCATGTCATCACTGATGATGATGACGTCAACACCACCACATCATCATGACCTCATCATCATGTCATCACTGATGATGATGACGTCAACACCACCACATCATCATGTCATCACTGATGACGTCAACACCACCACATCATCATCATCATCATGTCATCACTGATGACGTCAACACCACCACATCATCATCATCATGTCATCACTGATGACGTCAACACCACCACATCATCATCATCATGTCATCACTGATGATGATGACGTCAACACCACCACATCATCATCATCATGTCATCACTGATGATGACGTCAACATCACCACATCATGACCTCATCATCATCATCATGTCATCACTGATGATGATGACGTCAACACCACCACATCATCATGACCTCATCATCATCATCATGTCATCACTGATGATGACGTCAACACCACCACATGATGACCTCATCATCATCATCATGATGTCATCAGTGATGAGGTCAACACTTGGTGACGTCATCATGTGGTGGTGGTGGTAGTCTTGTGTTGATGATCAGGTCAGGTCAGGTCAGGTTTGGTGGCTGGGTGATTGTAAATATGGCTTCCTCCTCCTCCGTTGTTCTCTGGTGATGGAGATAATTACTGTGTCACAACATACAAGCCTCCTCCTCCTCCTCTACCATCATTATTGTGGCATCAAGAGAAATGGCTTCCTACAAGTAGCATTGGTTTATTTATGATTACATCATCATGATGATGACATTTTACAGCCAAGTTGAGGGAAAGAAGATGGCAGGTTCTCCACTAGTTCAGGGTAGTTATCTGCTTTATGGTGACCAAGACAATTCCTTACAACCACAGTGAACGAAGACCATGCCTCTGCCTCAACATTGGTCATTGAATCTTGGAAATGTGGGTCTTTCATGAGTTCCATGGTTTGTGACCCGTCGACAATACCTGCCTTCACCTTCTCCATGATCAGCGCTGGACATTTTCTGCCTTTGTAGTCAAAGCAGAGTGTCCTCCTTTGTTCCAAACCTTCACAAAGTGTTTCATTAAACCTAGTTTGATGTGCAGTGGTGGTACAGTGATCTTATCTCTATCAACCAAGGGTTCTGCCATTACATTCTTGTCTCCAACCAACATGTTTTCTCTCAGAGACCATTGTTTTCTCAGCCAGTGCTCATCCTCAGCTCTACTATCCCAGAGACAGATAAAGCTGGGCTACTTGTTGTACCCACTCTGCTGACCCAGGAGAAAAGTCACCATCTTAAGATCCACACACATTAACCATTGGTGATGGTGGTATGATATCTTGTGTAAGACCAGGACGATTGTGTCCTGCTGTTCACTCATCATAGTTGAACCACCAGTTGGGAGTGATCCATATTTGTTGTCATTGTGTAGAAGCACAACATTTTAAGCTCCACTTAGAACTACCTAAGCTCGTGAGTGGTCCATTTATTGATAATTGCATTATCTGAAAACCTGTATCTACTGGAAGGAAATGAAGGTCATAATCTTAGTCAGTGGCGTAAATATACCTTGATTCATGTCCAAAATCTGAGACACCAAAATGGTTTTATATATTTACTCCCCAATATATATATATATATATATATATATATATATATATATATATATATATATATATATATATATATATATATATATATATATATATATATATATATATATATATATATATATATATATATATATATATGTATGTATGTGCATTATTACATGACAGCTAGAGACTGAGTGTGAACGAATGGGGCCTTTGTTGTCTTTTTCTAGCGCTACCTCGCACACATGAGGGGGGAGGGTGTTGTTATTCCATGTGTGGCGGAGTGGCGATGGGAATGAATGAAGGCAGACAGTATGAATTATGTACATGGGTATATATGTAT
>NC_092293.1:14613409-14650909 GCF_036320965.1 Panulirus ornatus | reverse complement strand
ATTCACTAACGTGAATCTTCACTACTAGCTTATTTTCACTTAATTATACCTTCGCTATACCCTCTTCTTCACTACACCGTTATTTCTACCATACCATCATCATTGTACTCCCTGATGTTCACCAGAAATAGTTCTTATCTTCACTACATAATCATTCTGAATAAACTTTACTCCTTGATAACCCTTATCTCTACTACATTCGTATCTTCACTACATTCGTATCTTCACTACAACCTATCTTGACAATATCCTTATCATCACTATACTCTTCCTCACTACACTCTCATCTTAACATCATCCTTCTGTTTACCGAACTTAGTTCAAAGTCTGACTTGAACGTAGCTTTGGAAAGTTTGTGTTCCTCATTGTGTTACCTCCTTATTATCATTGTAAAGGCAATTGTCGCCACTCCCCAACTAAACCCTTATCATCACTATACTCTCATCATTATCATTACTTCTTGATGTTCGATACAAAATCTCAACATATACATTCATCTTCAATACAGAATAATTTTCATTGCACCTTAATCTTCATTACTCCTTGTTTCAGCTACATTCGTATCTTCCATTCATTCTTATATCTTATATTAGTTACATCTTTACAATATCTTTATATCTTCTCTGTTCCGTCTTTTGGAAAATTGAAAGTGAGAGTAAAGGATTTCCGGCCATCTGCTCCCTCCCCTTTTAGTCGCCTTGTACGACACACAGGGAATACGAGGCAAGTATACTTTCTTCCCTATCCCCAGGGATAACAGCATCTGGTGTTCCCAGACGGTCACCCATCCAAGTACTAACCAGACCCAACGTTGCTTAACTTCTCTGATCGGACGATATATATATATATATATATATATATATATATATATATATATATATATATATATATATATATATATATATATATATATATATCATATACATATATATATATATATAAGACAGAAAACAATGAATTTCCCAAATAACAAAAATGGAAGCGCCGGGTTTTGAACCCGGGACCTCTCGCATGCCAAGCGAGTGCTCTACCACTGAGCTACGCCCCCAAGAACATATTTTGTGACATAGTATTATATGAAGCACTGAGATTACCATGGCAAAATAGTGTTTGACCGACCGTTGCCGACTAGTCGGCAAAATAACCACAGGGTAATTCTCCATGTTACTGTCGTGTTTTCCTCTCAATTTTCCACGAAGAAATGAGTTTTAATTTTTTATTGTCGTTGCAATAGACTGGAACTATGTAATAAACTGGAACTAAGCAATAGACTGGAACCAAGCTGACCTGGTATGAGGTCAGAGCCCTCATTATCATCCCTGCTAACTACCGGAAGCAGATTAAGTCGTTCCACAACCGATGTCCGGCCCATGTTAACTCAGATGTGCCCAGCAGTTGGAGGAGGATCGCCAGAAGCTTCTGGAAGATTTCAAGGACGTCTTGGTGGACCTGACCCTTTCAGATAAGGTCGAAAACCCCAATTTATTGTGAAGATCTTCACTATAACGTTGGACGAACATACTGAATGTTGCACACATGTGATGCGGACAAAATGAAAAAAAGATAAAGACAAAAATTATGTCTGGTGTGGGTCTCGAACCCACGACCTTGAGTGTGTGAGACTCACGCTCTACCACTGAGCTAACCAGACAATAGGAAAATACGTCTGTTTCTTCAATTTGAATTAATGAAAATCTTTGCGAGGCAGCGTTACGAAAAGAGAGATGTCTTTGACGAAATTTACTTGTTTGGCTCATTCTTTTGTTCCTCAATATCGAAAGTAAACATACTGAAGGATATATATATATATATATATATATATATATATATATATATATATATATATATATATATATATATATATGTACATATATATATATATATATATATATATATATATATATATATATATATATTGAAAAGGATCGCAATTTTGCACGTGATCAAGTATATTCTTATGAGTTCACAGGGAAAATAAATACGATAAGTTCCCAAGTGCACTTTCGTGTAAAACTCACATCGTCAGGGGAGACACAAGAGAGAAATATAAGTCAATTGATATACAACGAAGAGACGTAGCTAGGGCGCCATATGGTAAACATGTGATTGTCCAAGACAGACAACAAGCGCATCATAAACTTATTATGTGGACAAGAAGGTGAATTGTTTACACATTTTATCAACATTAAAGTTATCCAATTTGTATAGACCATCACTAATATTAAGATTATAATTCTTTGTGTATTCAGTAATAGAAGATTCAATTATATTTTTCGTGGTACTTGAGTTAGAGTTAATAACTGAGATGGCATTATTAACTCTAATTCCAGTACCACGAGAAATATCATTGAATCTTCTATTATTAAATACACAAAGAATTATAAACCTTAAGGAAACAACATGGTGGTCAAAAATAAGCTTTAGGAATGAAGTTTATGAATGGAATATCAGTGAGACGATCCAAATGACGAATGAATGAGAGCGTAGTCAACATACAATATAAAAGGACATATTATGAATGGCAGCCAGGCAAGTAACGGCCCAACTGAATGGAAGGATTTAAAAGTTCGCGTTATATGACGAATTTTGATAGATTATCCAAATTTCCATTCCAGTTATGAAACTTAATGGTTGTGTTCAGTTCTAGAGACAAAGTTTAAAGGTTTGTGTTTCAAAGATGAACCACAAAGGATATCGTTAAATTAACTGACATTAAAATTTGTCAATTAAGTGAATCATTTTGTACAATAGCTGTAATTTGACAGAGTTAAAAGTTCGCAATTTCATTACAATTCTAATTTAAAAGTTTGAGTTTCAATGATGGTTTGCACAAGCTTAACGTACATTTAAGTTTTGTGTTTATATGACGTATCTTAAAGGACTCTGGTAAAATAACGCAGCTGGAAAGTTTACGTTCAAATGACGGTGTTTAAATGTTTATTGATGAATGGTAGATTTAAATGGATAGAATTTAAGTTCACGTTTTCATGAGCGACTTTAAACCTTGTGGTTGAATGTCACAGTTTAAATGTTGGTATGTACAATGTTGACCAGATGGCGGTAGTGTGTAGACACAGCCATACCAGGTCGTATTTATCATCATTAAAGTCACCTTCCTTACTTACTTATGGCGGCGATGAAATTCACTGGTTCTTGATTGTGCACCAATTAACCTATCAGATAATGGTACAATGTTTGCCTGGTGTTGCATATATCACGTCTGTTGTTGAAACACAAGAATGCCAGGTGACTTTGGGAGTGGATGATAATGTAAAGATCAATATAAATGTGGGAAATCTTGAACCGCCATCACCAGACACAACACATGTTTGGATCTGGCGGGGGGAGGGACTTGCCTGTGACGTCACGATGCCCCGCCTCCAGCCTGGCGCCGCTCTGTGTGTGTGTGTGTGTGTGTGTGTGTGTGTGTGTGTGTGTGCATTATGGGAGAGAGTTATACACTCGTGTTGTCCCGTCTCTTAACCTTATAAGTATATACTATACATTTGCTCCTGGAATTGGTTCAGTTTAGTAAGTTAGAGAGAACTTCCAAATTTAATTTCTCCTGGCAAGATGGCCGGGTGGTTTAAGGCGCTGCTTTCAAATCATTGTCTGGTCTTCCGGGCGTGGGTTCGAGTCCCGCTCCTGATAAACATTTATCTTTCTTTTTTCCATAAAACATGACTAACCCAGAGACAGCAGGAACCAACAGTTGGTTGGGACACAAGATATACACTAATCCCTGGGATGCTTCCATCCAATGGAAAATGAAAAACATACAATTGGAAAAACTTATTTTTTACTGAAAACATGTTGACTTATATTCATTTAATGGTTACGAAAACTAAACAATATACACCAAGATGACTACAGGTTCAAAATACTGTTACAAGGACAGATCAAGACAAAATCATGGTTTGTGGAGTTTAATTCTTTTAACTCAGTGTAACACCGGTATGTGGTATATTTAGACCATATTGTCTTGTTATATTAGGAAGAGGAAACTGTATTGAATGTTTTACCGTTATTATCATTATAGCACAGTACTATTTATCATAATTACATCATTATTATTACTATCATTATTATTATTATCATTATAGTACAGTACTATTTATCATAATTACATCATTATTATTACTATTATTATTATTATTATTATCATTATAGTACAGTACTATTTATCATAATTACATCATTATTATTACTATTATTATTATTATTATCATTATAGTACAGTACTATTTATCATAATTACATCGTTATTATTACTATTATTATTATTATTATCATTATAGTACAGTAATATTTATCATAATTACATCATTATTATTACTATTATTATTATTATTATTATCATTATAGTACAGTACTATTTATCATAATTACATCATTATTATTACTATTATTATTATCAACAATTTTATTATCATTATAGTACAGTACTATTTATCATAATTACATCATTATTATTACTATTATTATTATTATTATCATTATAGTACAGTACTATTTATCATAATTACATCATTATTATTACTATTATTATTATTATTATCATTATAGTACAGTAATATTTATCATAATTACATCATTATTATTACAATTATTATTATTATTATCATTATAGTACAGTACTATTTATCATAATTACATCATTATTATTACTATCATTATTATCAACAATTTTATTATCATTATAGTACAGTACTATTTATCATAATTACATCATTATTATTACTATTATTATTATTATTATTATCATTATTATTATCATTATTGTTATTATCATTATAGTACAGTACTATTTATAATAATTACATCATTATTATTACTATTATTATTATTATTATTATTATTATCATTATTATTATCATTATTGTTATCATCATTATAGTACAGTACTATTTATCATAATTACATCATTATTATTACTATTATTATCATCACCATTATTATCATTATCATCATTATTGTTATTATCATTATAGTACAGTACTATTTATCATAATTACATCATTATTATTACTATTATCATCATCACCATTATTATCATTATCATCATTATTGTTATTATCATTATAGTACAGTACTATTTATCATAATTACATCATTATTATTACTATTATTATCATCATTATTATCATTATCATCATAATTATTATCATCATCATTATTATTATCATTATTATTATTACTATTATTATCATTATTATTATTATTATTATTATTATTATTATTATTATTATTATTATTATTATTATTATTATTATCATTATTATTATTATTATTATTATTATTATCATTTTTATTATTATTATTATTATTGTTATTATTATTATTAATATTATCATTATCATTATTATCATTATTATCATTATTATCATCATCATCATTATTAGCATCATCTTTACTATTATGTATCATTATTATTATCATCATCATTATCATTATTATTACCATTATCACTATTATTATCATTATTATTATCAATATCATCATTATTATCATTATTGTAATCATTATGATTATAATTATTATTATTATTATTATTATTATTATTATTATTATTATTATTATTATTATTATTATTGTCGTTATTATCATTATTATTATTATTATCATCATCACCATTATTAGCATCATCATTACTATTATGTATCATTATTATTATCATCATCATTATCATTATTATTACCATTATTACTATTATTATCATTATCATTATCATTATCATCATTATTATCATTATTGTAATCATTATGATTACTATAATCATTAAGTATAATATGATATCTGGTACTGAAGGATATGGTATGCTGGTTATCAAGTGGGAAGTTAGATATGGTATGGATTGTCATTTCACATGTAGGTTAGTAGGAAATATATTGTGTACCTAACGTGTGTTGTTGGGCATTATAATCGTCCGATAATGATAATGATTATATCTTATTTCCTGATCTTATCAGTTTTAAAACCAGATATATGAAATATCTTTCGTTGACCATATTTTTATCTAGAGTTCAGTATGTACATGAGTGTGTGGTCTTAAGATTTAGGTGACTAAGTATTGGAATTCACTGGCAGGTTTGGTGCGCATTATCACCGAGCCTGAGTCTCAAAGATCAAGGTCATGGGTTCGAATCTCCAACATTCAGTATGTTTATCCAACGTTATAGTGAAGATCTTGACGATGAATTAGGATTTTGACATTATCTGAAAGCGTTGGGTCAAAGAACAGTGATTTTAAGAGTTTAGTGAGATAGTATTGAAGTGGAGAGTGTAGTGGCTGAGGCCAAGGTGTCCAGAGAGTAGTGAAGATAATGACCCTTGTCCTGCCCCATTAGGTCAGGTCAAATGGCACTTAACGAAGTAGCGAGTTAGAGTCAAGAACAGAGGAAGTAATTTGGGAACAAGTGAGTGAGTGTGTCAGCAGTTATGATGTAAGAGACCAGGTATTAGTGATGGTGATTTAAATGTGAAGGTAAGTAATGTGGCAGTGGAAGGTATAACTGAGGTGCATGGAAATGGTGAACAACTTGTGTTGTGTGTGTGTAAAGGACTGGTGATTGGGATTACCTGGTTTGTAAAATGTGATATACATAAATATACGTATGTAAGTAGGAGAGATGGTAAGCGGGCATAACTAGATCACATGTTAATTGAAAGACGTGTAAAAGAAGGACTTTTGGATGTAAATGTACTGAAAGGGGCTGTTGGAGGCGACAGTGTAGACGACAGTGAAGATCTGAAAAGGTTTTCGGAAAAGAGGAAACAATGTCGGGGAGAAGAGGTGGCGAGAGGAAGTGAACTTGGAAAAGAGACTTGTGTGAAGAAATACCAAGAGAGATTGAGTGCCACATACACTCTTACTGTGTAAATATCCCTTTCTATGAGATGACGTAAAGATGTTGATGAACAGAGGAGTTGGGATATGACATGAAAAAGTTGGAGAATAAATGAAGGAAAGATTGAGATATACAGATGACTGGCGGGCCGCCATGATGGTTGTCAATCTAGCCAGCTGGGTTATTATTTATAAGTTGTGTTTAGTTGTAGGTCCAAGTTTGTTGTCATGATATAATGTTGACTGCCAGTGAGTACCTGGCTGGCGCGGGTGCCACAAGGCTGGGTCAAGTGTAGTGTAAGTGTGGTCTAGGGATGGTGTGTGTACCACTTGTAGATGATGGGCCGCATCATGACCTGCCGGTTATAACATCTTGACCAACACCTGCTGCTGCTGCTACACTTGCAACTCTCCTTTTCTAAGGCCGTTTTTATGCTTCATGTAACTTTGTCTTTTTTGAATCATTCTAAAGCTTTAACTACAAAATTATTTTTACTATGTAGTTTCTGTGAAGATATACTCTGAAAGCACATCGCTGTCGTCTTCCAGGCATTGCCCATCTGATACAATAATTGGTGGCAGGTGACAGTTGATATAGAGTGGTTGAGGCCAACGTGACCACGTGGGGTTGTGACTGGTTGAAGCCAGCGTGACCACGTGGGCTTGTGACTAGTTGAGGTCAGCGTGACCAAGTTGGGTCGTGACTGGTTGAGGCCAGCGTGACCACGTGGGGCTTGTGACTGTTTGAGGCCAGCGTGACCACATGGGGTTGTGACTGGTTGAGGCCAGCGTGACCACGTAGGGTTGTGACTGGTTAAGGCCAGCGAGACCACGTGGGGTTGTGACTGGTTGAGGCCAGCGTGACCACGTGGGGCTTGTGACTGGTTGAGGCCAGCGTGACCACGTGGGGCTTGTGACTGGTTGAGGCTAGCGTGACCACGTGGGGTTGTGACTGGTTGAGGCTAGCGTGACCACGTGGGGCTTGTGACTGGTTGAGGCCAGCGTGACCACGTGGGGTTGTGACTGGTTGTGGGCAGCATGACCACGTGGGGCTTGTGACTGGTTGAGGGCAGCGTGACACGTTGGGTTGTACCTCGTTGAGGCCAGCGTGACCATTTGGGGTTGTGACTGGTTGAGGGCAGCTTGACCACGTGGGGTTGTGACTGGTTGAGGCCATGGTGACCACGTGGGGTTGTGACTGGTTGAAGCCAGCGTGACCACATGGGGTTGTGACTGGTTGAGGCCAGCGTGACCACGTAGGGTTGTGACTGGTTAAGGCCAGCGAGACCACGTGGGGTTGTGACTGGTTGAGGCCAGCGTGACCACGTGGGGCTTGTGACTGGTTGAGGCCAGCGTGACCACGTGGGGCTTGTGACTGGTTGAGGCTAGCGTGACCACGTGGGGTTGTGACTGGTTGAGGCTAGCGTGACCACGTGGGGCTTGTGACTGGTTGAGGCCAGCGTGACCACGTGGGGCTTGTGACTGGTTGAGGCCAGCGTGACCACGTGGGGCTTGTGACTGGTTGAGGGCAGCGTGACACGTTGGGTTGTACCTCGTTGAGGCCAGCGTGACCATTTGGGGTTGTGACTGGTTGAGGGCAGCTTGACCACGTGGGGTTGTGACTGGTTGAGGCCATGGTGACCACTTGGGGTTGTGACTGGTTGAAGCCAGCGTGACCACATGGGGTTGTGACTGGTTGAGGACAGCATTACCACGTGGGGCTGGGACTGGTTAAGGGCAGCGTGACCACGTGGGGCTTGTGACTGGTTGAAGCCAGCGTAACCACTTGGGGCTGTGACTGGTTGAGGGTAGCTTGACCACGTGGGGTTGTGACTGGTTGAGGCCAGCGTGACCACATGGGGTTGTGACTGGCTGAGCCCAACGTGACCACGTGGGGTTGTGACTGGTTGAGGCCAGCGTGACCACGTGGGGTTGTGACTGATTCAGGCCAGCGTGACCACGTGGGGCTTGTGACTGGTTGAGGACAGCATGACCACGTGGGGTTTCGACTAGTTGAAGCCAGGGTGACCACGTGGAGTTATGACTGGTTGAGGCTAGCGTGACCACTTGGGGTTGTGACTGGTTGAGGCCAGCGTGACCACGTGGGGTTGTGACTGGTTGAGGCTAGCGTGACCACTTGGGGTTGTGACTGGTTGAGGACAGCGTGACCACGTGGGGTTGTGACTGGTTGAGGCTAGCGTGACCACTTGGGGTTGTGACTGGTTGAGGACAGCGTGACCACGTGGGGTTGTGACTGGTTGAGGCTAGCGTGACCACTTGGGGTTGTGACTGGTTGAGGACAGCGTGACCACGTGGAGTTGTGACTGGTTGAGGCTAGCGTGACCACGTGGGGTTGTGACTGGTTGAGGCCAGCGTGACCACGTGGGGTTGTGACTGGGGTGTTGATGTGTTGTGGTCGGCGTCCACAAGGTCGTTATCTTAGTATTTCAGGAACGGAATAAGATCCACAGTGGACGTTTTACAAACACAATGTTGAATCATCACAACTTTTACCGAATCTGATTGAAATCAATGAATGAAATATTTCAAATATCAAGAAAAATAAGACAAAAGAAAAGTGATGTTTATTAATTCTTTCATTTTTCTTACGATCATGTGAAATAATTGCCAGATACCCCGTGCAGTGCTAACCCAGCGACCATACTTGACGGTTTTATTGTGGTACGATCCATTTTGGGGATGCCAGAGCCCAGGAAACTTCTCATATTCATCAAGTTAGGTTATCATTTCTCTCTGTCCCACTCCGTGATCAAGATAAAACACATCGGATAACCAGAACAACGCCAACACCCCTCCTGACTGACCACCAACGACCTACTGAAACCTTTTGACCACCAAAGTTGATGACCCAAATTCTATATGGCGCTAGATTCTCTCCCGAAAAGCGCTAGAAAAGCGTTAAACTTGCTAAAATGACAGCGAAAAAATGCTCTTCGAATTATTTCTGCTCTTTGACGTGCCAAATGATTAATGACAGATACGACTGACTGCTTTAACACTAAAATACTCACCATTATTCCAGATCTGCTAATTACCAATTCGCAGTCTCTTCGTCCTCGGTGACCTGGGGTTGTGGTGGTCTATGTGAGGGTCCAGGTTGTGGTTGTGATAACTCGTATCTTTTCAATAATCCAGTGTTTTTCAGTACTTCCTCAGGCAGTTCATAATCATAACAACAGTTTCCATTTCATCTTAGTCCATACTTGATAGTTAGTATTGCATTTAAGCTTTTGATAATCAATATCGAAGCTTTCACTTCACGATGTTCATATAACTAAAGCTTTCCTCCAGTTGTATCCTTGTACGAGGCTGTTTCAGCCCAGAGTGCCAGGGTCACAGTGTTCTGCTTCCACAATACATGATGAAGCTTCCTCAACTGGAACTCAATGCGTGTAAGAATTTCTTCGTTATCAGTAAGCATCTTTGCTAATTCCAGTATTCCAGGCTTTATGGGTTGCAGACATTCACTTGTACTCAGTGATGACACTGACTGTAACACTTGGACATTATCTGGCAAACGTTGACGAAGCTGTTTCACCAACTCCACTACAATCTGTATGTATCTTCCTCGGATATCCTTTTCATCAGGAAGCTTACATTGTGCCATCTCCTTTTCAAACTCGTTCCTCAAGGACGCACGTGGGTCTAAGTAGTTCTCTACTGAACCTCCTTCCTTTAATTTCTGCCTGGGATGAGAACCTTAGAACTTATGGAACCAATAAGTTGAATAAGGTCACTTAGCAGTTTGCTTGGATCCAGTGCCTCAGATTTAAATTTCTCATTTACGCACTGGACTTCTCCAAGAATATACTTCAGGAATATCAGGAAGGCATAGTTTTTCTTGTCACAAAACATCTGATAGAGATTCTGATATGTGTAACACCTTTCATCATTTCTTGCTATTTCAATGTGAGTCATAAGTTCAACCCACTGCTGCAGTATTATGACAACTGCTGATTCAGTTGACAGCCATCGAGTCTGGCTTAGCTGTATAGATTTCATTGGAGGTTGACCATCACTGGCAGAGTGGGAGAACCAATTATAGGTTTCTCTGATGATAAAATCCAGGTTCCTAGGGAGATACTCTGCTGCAGCACGAGACAACTAGCTGTAGAGAATGACACACACACACTTGATCAAGATCACATGAGGAACTTCTAACTTGAGTGTATCATACACTCCACTGTTAACACCTGTCATCACAGAAGCATTGTCGGGGCTAATTGCAATAAGGTTTTGTAACTCCAACCCATTATTTTTAAAAGCCTTCTTGATGGGATCACATATCCCATTAGCATTACAGTCAGTCAGCTCAACAAGGTCCAAGAAAGTCATTACAATCTTATTCTTACTTTCAGAATAGAACTGGACAGCGATACCCAATAGTTTCGTTACCGTTATGTCATTACTTTCATCAGTTTAGAAGCTAAACTTCTGATTGTCTATATCACTTTTTAAGTCACTGTTAAAATGCGGGGCAATCACATTGCGCACAGCTACACTACACTTCCACCTTTTTAACTTGAAATTCTTGCATCCTTTACTGTCTGCAAATCCTGCTTTACACAGCTTACTGAGATGATGAACAACACGTAATGACAGCTGAGATGATGAACAACACGCAATGAACAGCTGAGATGATGAACAGCATGTAATGAACAGCTGACATGATGAACATCACGCAATGAACAGCTGAGATGATGATCAACACGTAATGACAGCTGAGATGATGAACAACACGTAATGAACAGCTGAGATGATGAACAACACGTAGTGAACAGCTGAGATGATGAACAACACGTAATGTACAATGTTCAGCAGTGAATAGTGATACATTTCCTTCAGTCTCTCGTGCGTCATCACTCAGTTTTTCAAACGGAATTGTGGTTTGTCTTTGAGTACTGAATGACTGTTCAGCTGTCTTGTGTTTAGCTGTGTTGTTGTGTCTTTCAGTGTCACTAAGTCTGGCAGGTGATGGACGATGGCAGTCCTTGCAAATACATTTTGTGTCATCCCTTCTATTTCTCTTAACCACTTTTCATATTTAGGGTCTTTCAACCATTCTGCTCTAAAATGTTGAGTATATTTCTCACTCATTGTTGTGTTCGTTAAATGTAATGGTCTGCACACACACACACACACAAACACACACACATACACACACACACACACACACACACACACACACACACACACACACACACACACACACACACACACACACATAACCAGTGTTACTGTCCTTCATGACCCACGGATAGTTCTGTCGCCACCCAGAGTCCGACTGAACCTGAACTGAACGGGGCACTTGAGGAGGAGGAGCCCGTAGAATACACCACAACTGAACCTGTTCAAATATTTCTCGAACAATAAACCCGAACTGAACCTGTTCAAAAATTTCTCGACCATGTTCGTTTCGATGATAATGAAATACGTGCAATATTTGTATTGCTTTCCTGGTTATCTTAATAGGTTTAGAATAAACCTACTAAATAACATTAACATATTTTGATTGATGTTTGAATTTTTTCATATAGTGAGATAACACTAAATTTGGCGCTAAATACAAACTAAAACGCCCAAAAACGAGCTAAAGTGCTAAATACGAAACTTAGGTGCTAGATCTAGCGCCAAAAGCGATAAGTTAGCAATTCTGCTCTGTACGCACTACTTGCCGAGAAGCAACGGAAAAAGTTTGGCGCGCTCGGCTCGGTTAAGCAGTACGCGCTGGCCCTGCTGAATGGCAAAGCTATTTTCTTAGGAAGGTAATTAGGTCTGTGTTGCCTGTTGTGCATATGTAATCTTTGGTAATCTCTCTCTTTACCTCTCTCTGTCTGTCTTTCTCTCTTCGCCTAAGCTGTTTAAACAGTTCATGTAGCCATGGTAGATTGGTTGATCTAGACGAGCGGTGGATGGTATGTTCAAAGGCTGTTTCATGTTACATCATAGAAAACTGTTACCGCCCAACGTGGGGCTCGAACCCAAGACCCCGAGATTAAGATTCTCGTGCTCCATGGACTGAGCCAGCCGGGCTTATATACAACCTTGTTCGTGTGTATGTCTGTGTCTAAACGAGGTTAATAACCACCATCATTAACCCCTAACAACGCTGTATTATCAGCGATAAAGTTCAATAACTGACCTGAGGTCACATGATAGATACATAAGGGGATCCGACCATGACCTTATCAACGTCCTGAGACCCCGGCTGATGTGTCAGGTTAGATAAGAGGCATAACATCCTCTCTGTCTGATGTTGTGAGAGTAAGACACTAATGGTTAGGAGGCAGCAAGTGTGTCTGGAGACACTCTCCTCTCTGTCTGATGTTGTGAGAGTAAGACACTAATGGTTAGGAGGCAGCAAGTGTGTCTGGGGACACTCTCCTCTCTGTCTGATGTTGTGAGAGTAAGACACTAATGGTTAGGAGGCAGCAAGTGTGTCTGGAGAAGGGTAGTAGGTGGTGGGGCCAAGCCTGGTGTGTTGATCAAGTAACATATGCAAGATAATGGTTGGTTGGTTGACCGGTTAGTGGTGGTTTAGGCCCATCAACTGCCAAGGTCAATAGACACGTGAACTTCAAGTTACAACTACCATGTCAATAGTCTTTAACTCCTTCAGGTGTTAATGATAATTCCAATTCCACATACACTTATATGACTGGCACTAGACCCTTACATGGGTACATCATTGGTTATATCATAGAACTGGTCTCCCTCGTACCATAATGATGTAAGACCAGTAGGTTTCCCTCGTACCATAATGATTTAAGACCAGTAGGTTTCCCTCGTACCATAATGATTTAAGACCAGTAGGTTTCCCTCGTACCTTAATGATTTAAGACCAGTAGGTTTCCCTCGTACCATAATGATTTAAGACCAGTAGGTTTCCCTCGTACCATAATGATGTAAGACCAGTAGGTTTCCCTCGTACCATAATGATTTAAGACCAGTAGGTTTCCCTCGTACCATAATGATTTAAGACCAGTAGGTTTCCCTCGTACCATAATGATTTAAGACCAGTAGGTTTCCCTCGTACCATAATGATTTAAGACCAGTAGGTTTCCCTCGTACCATAATGATTTAAGACCAGTAGGTTTCCCTCGTACCATAATGATTTAAGACCAGTGGGTTTCCCTCGTACCTTAATGATTTAAGACCAGTAGGTTTCCCTCGTACCATAATGATTTAAGACCAGTAGGTTTCCCTCGTACCATAATGATGTAAGACCAGTAGGTTTCCCTCGTACCATAATGATTTAAGACCAGTAGGTTTCCCTCGTACCATAATGATTTAAGACCAGTAGGTTTCCCTCGTACCATAATGATTTAAGACCAGTAGGTTTCCCTCATACCATAATGATTTAACTGGCCAGAAGATTAACTGGCAGGCCGGGTAGACGCAGGGTTTGAATTGAAGTCTACCTGGAGTCACGTGACTCCAGTTTATATTGTCTTCCGCTGCTTAAAGATAGACGAAAGACCAGCAGCTACACACTGGGTATATGTCTTTGCTCGCTCTTTATATAACAACTTATTTTCACATGTTTACAAGTAAATGTTATATCAAAATAAATTCTCAATTACGTTATACATGTCCTACTTGATCAACTTTCATACATATCTGCACCCTGGCCTCCAGGAACATTATTGGCTACACGTATTGTTGTTATGCAATTATCAAACTATTAACATTTGATCATTCTAATAGCAATCCATTGAGAAAATACTGTTATATTACCTATATTCCCTGATCAATGATGGGAATAACCGGCTGTTTCTATCATCATTACTCCATTTTCAATATAATGCGTTGTATCAGGTGCATACAGTCGCCACAATATTACCCACACATGGAAGACGTCATTACCTATCCAGCCAAGCCGAGTGGGAGAGCTATAACCAGGAG
The DNA here is from genome assembly GCF_036320965.1 of Panulirus ornatus. Classification (NCBI taxonomy): domain Eukaryota; kingdom Metazoa; phylum Arthropoda; class Malacostraca; order Decapoda; family Palinuridae; genus Panulirus; species Panulirus ornatus. Next base: position 14,636,136 of record NC_092293.1, on the reverse strand, counting down.
GCCACACCTGGGAAGGTGTCACCTGGTATGTCCTGTGGTTGGAAGATTTGGCTGGAGTCAAGAACAAACACCTAAATAAGGCTGTTTACCCAGGCCACCTCCTCTGACTGCCCGACCACACTTGGGAAACATAAGCAACAGGTGAAGACACACACCCTGTACCACCTCACTGGCTACGGTGGCAGCCTTCCTCACTCAGGTAAGAGTCGTCGTGACCGGTGTTGGGAGGAGACCGTCTACTGTTGACCAGCCTTACGTATACAGGAGGTGTGGGGTGGGTGGGTGTCGGGTGGTCAACACACAATGTTCTCGGGATCGTCAGAAGGAGGAGGAGGGTTCCTGGTAGTTAGTGGAGAGTTCAACGTGCCGGAGCTCAGTGCTGTCTGTAGTTTGTCGTGTGTAAAGGCTGGATCATCTTCTGTCATGAGAAACAATGTTTGTAAGTTACTGTATACAATTGTTATCCGTTGCTGAATAATGATTATCTATTGTGAGAGTCACCAGGTCTGCACTTGACATGTTCTCAGAAACTATCATTTTCTCTACAGTTATGTTATTGTTATGTTCACCAAGTCTTCTCTTAGCAGTTATGTTTTGTGTCACATAGCTAGGTCTTCACGTAACAGTTTTGTTGTTGTTGTTGTTGTTGTTGTTGTTGTTGTTGTTGTTGTTGTTGTTGTTGTTGTCATTGTTGTTGTAGTTATTCTTTCTATTACGGGTCCTCGCTTCTACACAGCCGTTTTCAACTTGCCTAACAGGGAATTTCTTGTTTAGATATTCGCCAGGTCCTTGCCTGGCTCGGGCCCGTATCATATGGCCTCTGTAACACGTAAGTATGTATATCTGTTGTTGAATTTACTTGCTATTAGCAAGAAATGTCATTAAACCAGAATTTCTACCATTCGGTAAAACATACAAATCACGATATTTGCAACATGATAACATGTTTGACCATCAGCAGGTAAGGTCATCAAGCCGCACCATACATACGTCAGACAGTAACATCAGTTGTATAACAGGATGTATATATGTTGTTGGATTTAAGGGCTATCACCTAAAGGTCATGAAGCCAGAATGTGAACCATAACCACTTACGAGTGGAGTCCGGTAACACCTTTCATAGCATTATGTCTCAAACAGAATACAGTAGTCAGTTTCATATAAGTATTCTGCACTTCAACTGATTAATGCTATGATAAGGATGAAGAGAATTACAAACCATGAATACTCATTGTAAGGATCACATCAAGGATGAAACATATATAACTAGAAGTGTTGAGGAAACAAAGATGGTGAAATACCTTGACCCGCCCGGGATCACTAGCACCTGTGGCAATGGACACACCTTTGTAATGCTTGATCACTTACAACTGATCAACTTTAATACGAAAGTCTTAGGTATTGTCCCTCAGGAAACCTTTTTATAAATATTTATAAAACACATATATATGTTAGATATACACTATCTCTAGAATATATCTTTACCTGGGACGTGTAACACTTGTGTGGATAGACACAACTTTGTAATGCATGATCCATTACACGAAATGAACTTCACTAACGAAGAGTTATACAACGCGTCGTTGGAGAACATTAATCAAATACCTATACTGAATTTTTGTGTTAGACAAAAGACATTTCTTGATAGTAAACATAAGAAATGATGGCGAAAGAAAAGGCACGTAGAGGTAAACATTTTCTTAAATTATGAAATACTTCTGCCTTAAACTAACTTCTTGTATTGGATTTATTTCTTAGATACCCACGTGATAATGCATTCTGTTCTTTATAATCATAAATGCTTATGTTTCTAACACGTTTTTATTATTTTTTATATAATCTTAAGGATTCAGGCTTAAATATCTTGGTTATGAACAACCATCATAATGCAACACAATACATATCTATCAGAAACCATTACCATTATGTTTGTACCAGATTCTTTGAGTCCACTGACAAGTGGCTCCGTGGTGTAGTGGTTAGCACATCTGCCTCATAAACAGTTGGTCCGGGTTCGATTCCCAGCGGGGCCTTTGTTTTCAGTATTATTTGTGATCGTAAATACTCGTAGGTAGTCTCTCTCTCTCTCTCTCTCGACAGACAAGTTGATATGCACTGGGTGGGTCGGTGGGGTGCAGAGTGGCTCGCCGTCATATGGCAAGAACTTCATTGCTCTCACTCAGTCACGCAATCTACATTCATAGTGGCTGGCTGGGGAGATAGAGAGAGAGAGAGAGAGAGAGAGAGAGAGAGAGAGAGAGAGAGAGAGAGAGAGAGAGAGAGAGAGAGAGAGAGAGAGAGAGAGTTCTGGCTTATGTGTTCATCTAACGAGATTTTGTCAAAGGCAGGGCAAGCGCGTAACGCTCTCCGCAGAGAAATATATTGTCAGGAAGAAAAAGATCAAAGTGGTGGGAGTAAGGTGTTGTGATGTGTTATGTCTGGGAAGGAGAGGTTGTATGTTTGTGGAGTGAGAGCCAGCAGACAACGTCTGGGTGAGACAGGAAGGTAAGAAAGCTGCCTGAGTCAGAGGAGTGGTAATTAACAGCCACTAAAATGCCACGTGGTGCCTGGAAACTGTAGTGACGTAGGTGACATGGGGGTCTGCATGGGTCTGCTGGTGGTGTTGGTGGTGGGTGGTTGGGTGGTGGGTGGTGTTGGGGGGATGTGGGGGTTGTGTTGGGGGGATGGGGGGGGGGGTTGGGTTAGAAGGCACATGCAAAAGTCAAAGAGAAAAACCTATATATTGTCAGCGTGACAATGGAGGTGGAAATGTTGTTATTCTTGGACCTGAAGCGAGATATTCATCAATTGTATTCTCACACATATCTATAGTAATGCTTTCAACCACAATCTAATTGGTAAATGATTCTGTAAATGATTCCTCAATCTTGTTAAGGAAAAGTATTTCACCTCATCATCTGAGGTCAAACGTTTGCCCACCAGTTTGTGTTTATCAGCGTGACGTCATTAGTAGACATGTTTATACCTCATAGCGATTTTTGTTGGTAATACAGACAGTTAGTTTCGCTCTATTTGCTATGAACTTAACTTCAAAGTAAAGTACACACGGTAGAAGGTATCTTCCCGGATGTGTCCAATTAATTTAGAAATGATCAATACGACTCGTGTTGTCTGGGTAGGGTTGGTGAGTGTGAATGTGGATATATTTCGTCATAATTATGGTAACTCATCTTTATAAACAATTCCATCAAAATATAAATCATTATAACATTTATTATGACAATTTGTCCCTGCCTGGCTCGGGGTCTTGTCGGTCTGCCGCTCTGTAACAGGTCAACATGTATGTGTATCGTGGGATTTACTGGTTATTAACAGGTAAAGGTCATTAAACCAGAAGCTGTACCATACAGTACAACATACTATAACAGTATTTGCTACTTGGTAACAGGAATATATGTATGTTGTTACATTTAGAAGGTTATGAAGAGCTAAAGTCATGACGCCTTCATCCATACCATACGTCATACATCAAATGTATAACAGATTGTATATATGTTGGAGTGTTACCGGACTCCGCCTGCATGAGGTTCCACCACAGGTGTAAAGTCACCTTCGACGTGGTAATATTATCGTTAATGGCCAGAAACATCTCGTCATGGAACTTCTCACTCCAAAAGAATCCGACATTTACCTACTACTGATTGTAGCGCAGCCTTAGAGTTACAGGAGCCCCATGAAAGTGGTCTTGGAGTTATAGAAGTGATCACCTTGGATGATATAACATCAGTGAGCAGTTAAAGGTCATTGAACTTAATTACTTAATATAAACATTGAATATAGAAAACGTGATGACGGCGTGATATAAAGCTATGAATATCTCTCTTGATTACTGAGTGAGTGTCAGGACGGGTTCTGCTGGCCCAGCAGGACTTGAAGAATTTTGGAGGAGTTTGTTGGAGGGTCTTGTGAGTGTGGTGGTGCAAGATGATCATCGAGAAAGCTCTTGTAACTGCTTGACCTTAACTGTTTCATGAAACTGATGACCTGTAGAGATCGTCTACTGAAGCTGGTGTCATTTCACATATGTACTAATCTGTACAACTTCTTATAAGAACTTATTGTATTAAAGACGTAAATCTCCCGAGGAATTGTGCACATCATAATCGGTTTTTAGTAAAGACAACACAAAAGGATTTTCATACTTCACCAAACTATTTTGAAAACCTGTTTATAATGAAATTATCAACACTTGTCTCTAAGTTTTCAGTATTCTGAGGAAGTTGATAAATACATTTATAAAATTAAGATCTTTACAATATTTTGAGAAGTATATATCGAAAGCTGGAAGTGAATTATCACCATAGTTACATAAATCTTTTATATAAAGCACGTAATCATTCTGAGGAAGTTGATAAATACATTTATCAAATTAAGGTCTTTACAATATTTTGAGGAGTATATATCGAAAGCTGGAAGTGAATTATCGCCATAGTTACATAAATTGTTTATATAAGACACGTAATCATTCTTTTCTTGTTTAAACCGTGCATCAGTATATAGGGATGAATTATAATTTAATTACTCTTTACATAAATGAATCAGTTTTCACCAGCTGGGAAGTAAACGTTACTTTCAAAACCAATGTGCAGCCATCCAGCCAGCCAGCCTGGCCTACAGAGAAGTTATGACATACATTTATCATCAGTATGGAATGACTAATGAACTGTACATATTAATTTTCTCTTGGAAAATATATGGTATATATTCCATGGTAATATGTATGTAATGTAATCTCTTCTATCTATTCATTTGTCTATCATCATTACGCCATTCCTAATCTAATGGTGTGTAAGAACGAATCATATTGGCCGAAAATAGTAACGTAAATACGTTTAAGAATAAACATGATAATATTTTGCTTCACCTCCACTTGTGACAGCATTTGCGTCTCCTTAGTCACCTAGACAGACTGCAGGTTTTTCTCTTTGAATTATCTGTTTACCTTTCTACTTTCACCAGTCTAATCTGATATTCTGATATCTGCCACTATCACAAACACCATCAAAATGACCCATTGGTCTGTTGCTGTTTGACTTCCTTTGTATTCCTTTTGATAACCAGATTTCCTGCTGCTCCTTCCCTGGGTGGGCAGGTGATGGCAGGATTCACCCAGCCAGGTCAGCTCCCCCACCATGACTGGACCTGCTGCTGCCTCTTGTCACTTTTATATGTGGCTACTGTGATAATGGAGGTTTGGGTTAAAGAGAAAGTAACATATCCTGGCCACACTCTTGTTGCTCGAATTCATATAAGCAAAGTCCACATACAGCACGACTGTCCTATGATAATTCAGTAGAGGTGAATAATAGAAAGATAATGAAATACAAATTAGCCATCATGTGAAGTGTATATGCTCTGACGTATGATACGAATTCAAGCTCAATAACGTTTGACTGTTAATATCAATTAATATCAAAATGAAGACCAGTCTGGACTGGCAGGGAAGGGTAGGTAAGGTGTTCATAAGTTGTGTTACATATATGACAGGTGTGTTGTTACCTTACTGTAGGTAAGGTGTTCATAAGTTGTGTTACATATATGACAGGTGTGTTGTTACCTTACTGTAGGTAAGGTGTTCATAAGTTGTGTTACATATATGACAGGTGTGTTGTTACCTTACTGTAGGTAAGGTGTTCATAAGTTGTGTTACATATATGACAGGTGTGTTGTTACCTTACTGTAGGTAAGGTGTTCATAAGTTGTGTTACATATATGACAGGTGTGTTGTTACCTTACTGTAGGTAAGGTGTTCATAAGTTGTGTTACATATATGACAGGTGTGTTGTTACCTTACTGTAGGTAAGGTGTTCATAAGTTGTGTTACATATATGACAGGTGTGTTGTTACCTTACTGTAGGTAAGGTGTTCATAAGTTGTGTTACATATATGACAGGTGTGTTGTTACCTTACTGTAGGTAAGGTGTTCATAAGTTGTGTTACATATATGACAGGTGTGTTGTTACCTTACTGTAGGTAAGGTGTTCATAAGTTGTGTTACATATATGACAGGTGTGTTGTTACCTTACTGTAGGTAAGGTGTTCATAAGTTGTGTTACATATATGACAGGTGTGTTGTTACCTTACTGTAGGTAAGGTGTTCATAAGTTGTGTTACATATATGACAGGTGTGTTGTTACCTTACTGTAGGTAAGGTGTTCATAAGTTGTGTTACATATATGACAGGTGTGTTGTTACCTTACTGTAGGTAAGGTGTTCATAAGTTGTGTTACATATATGACAGGTGTGTTGTTACCTTACTGTAGGTAAGGTGTTCATAAGTTGTGTTACATATATGACAGGTGTGTTGTTACCTTACTGTAGGTAAGGTGTTCATAAGTTGTGTTACATATATGACAGGTGTGTTGTTACCTTACTGTAGGTAAGGTGTTCATAAGTTGTGTTACATATATGACAGGTGTGTTGTTACCTTACTGTAGGTAAGGTGTTCATAAGTTGTGTTACATATATGACAGGTGTGTTGTTACCTTACTGTAGGTAAGGTGTTCATAAGTTGTGTTACATATATGACAGGTGTGTTGTTACCTTACTGTAGGTAAGGTGTTCATAAGTTGTGTTACATATATGACAGGTGTGTTGTTACCTTACTGTAGGTAAGGTGTTCATAAGTTGTGTTACATATATGACAGGTGTGTTGTTACCTTACTGTAGGTAAGGTGTTCATAAGTTGTGTTACATATATGACAGGTGTGTTGTTACCTTACTGTAGGTAAGGTGTTCATAAGTTGTGTTACATATATGACAGGTGTGTTGTTACCTTACTGTAGGTAAGGTGTTCATAAGTTGTGTTACATATATGACAGGTGTGTTGTTACCTTACTGTAGGTAAGGTGTTCATAAGTTGTGTTACATATATGACAGGTGTGTTGTTACCTTACTGTAGGTAAGGTGTTCATAAGTTGTGTTACATATATGACAGGTGTGTTGTTACCTTACTGTAGGTAAGGTGTTCATAAGTTGTGTTACATATATGACAGGTGTGTTGTTACCTTACTGTAGGTAAGGTGTTCATAAGTTGTGTTACATATATGACAGGTGTGTTGTTACCTTACTGTAGGTAAGGTGTTCATAAGTTGTGTTACATATATGACAGGTGTGTTGTTACCTTACTGTAGGTAAGGTGTTCATAAGTTGTGTTACATATATGACAGGTGTGTTGTTACCTTACTGTAGGTAAGGTGTTCATAAGTTGTGTTACATATATGACAGGTGTGTTGTTACCTTACTGTAGGTAAGGTGTTCATAAGTTGTGTTACATATATGACAGGTGTGTTGTTACCTTACTGTAGGTAAGGTGTTCATAAGTTGTGTTACATATATGACAGGTGTGTTGTTACCTTACTGTAGGTAAGGTGTTCATAAGTTGTGTTACATATATGACAGGTGTGTTGTTACCTTACTGTAGGTAAGGTGTTCATAAGTTGTGTTACATATATGACAGGTGTGTTGTTACCTTACTGTAGGTAAGGTGTTCATAAGTTGTGTTACATATATGACAGGTGTGTTGTTACCTTACTGTAGGTAAGGTGTTCATAAGTTGTGTTACATATATGACAGGTGTGTTGTTACCTTACTGTAGGTAAGGTGTTCATAAGTTGTGTTACATATATGACAGGTGTGTTGTTACCTTACTGTAGGTAAGGTGTTCATAAGTTGTGTTACATATATGACAGGTGTGTTGTTACCTTACTGTAGGTAAGGTGTTCATAAGTTGTGTTACATATATGACAGGTGTGTTGTTACCTTACTGAGCCTCATAGTTTGCCTGATCTTCGTAACGTTCATCACGATCACTTTATGTAATAACTCACAATGATATATAATCTCCACATCTCACTCCCTCACTCATACTCTAGTTCTTTAATATAACACCAGTGCAAAACAAAATGGCTCAGTAACCAAAGATATTAGCGCCGTGTGCCTTAATTACTAATTCATCCTCATTCTTAATAAAAATAACAAGAACATTCATCTATCGAGGCTTCTAATGAATCTAATAGTCTATCAATGATGACATTTATATTCATCTTCCTTCAACCTTCTGAAATGTTAATCTTCTTTCATGTGTAACCTCAGAATCAGTTCAGGTTTTGCCACACTAAAACATTAAATTCATGAACTTGGTATTTTCAACTACTTTTCCATTCCAACTGAGTGGAGCAAGGTAACCCTTTTTCTGCTGAAGGGTACGTTATGAAGGTGCTTCTCTACTCTCGTCCCAAGCCTCTCTCTCCTGTCCTGCCTGACTCTCGTCCCAAGCCTCTCTCTCCTGTCCAGCCTGACTCTCGTCCCAAGCCTCTCTCTCCTGTCCTGCCTGACTCTCGTCCCAAGCCTCCTCCACCTGTCCTTCCTTTTTCACATAAAGTCTCTCTCTCTTTCAAATCCTCACTTTCCTCACAAACCTATCTCATGTTCAGACTCCCTCATCCCAAGCCTCTCTCTCTGGTACAACCCAACCCTCATCCTAAGCCTCTCTCTCCTTCAAAGCCTCACTCTCCGGCCAAACATCTTGTGTTCAGCCTCGCTCATCCCGAGACTTTCTCTCCTACAAAGCCTCACTCTCATCCCAGGCCTCTCTCTCCCTCCCTCTACACCAGCGGTATTTAAACATTTTCAGCGTTGCAGGTCCACATGAATTTGGGGAAGAATTAGAGAAATTATGGAACTCTTTATAATGTGTCTCATTTTCACAATGTTGCTTGAAATCTTACAATTGCACGTGCCGGGCTACCACAATAACCGCCACCTGATTGCCACTCTCCTGGAGGAGGAGGAAGAAGCCGATGTTGTGATAGTAAACATCACATGATGTATCACTAATGGTCATAAGATCAAACATTATGGCTACACATCCCGACAATCACCAGACTGTGTGTGGCACAGCACGAAGGACGGAGTCGCCCGCCAGTCTTGTACGAAGCACAATACAATATCTCACTACTTCCTGCCGCTTTCAATACTTTCTATCAGTCAAGATACTCAAACTACGTACGTACGTACACTGCTCTATTATCCTTTGTACATCTTCACTACTGGCGTTTTGGACCTTATCTGAATGAGTCACATCAAATGGTTATCAAGGACACAGAATACATAACACCTGTCCACTGTTCTTGTCTTTCATACTCTATCATTCTTACTTGCTTGCCATTATTACACGTAAGTTCACTTGGGAACTTATCGTGTTTCATTTTCTTCGTGGACTCATAGTAATATATATATGTATGAATATATATATATATATATATATATATATATATATATATATATATATATATATATATATATATATATATATATATATATATATATATATATATATATATATATATATATATATATATATAATAACTATTCGAATACTATGTACTCGGATAAACTTTAAGGCTGGCCGGGGTGTACTGGTGATGCCTTTGACCTAAAATGTAAGTTCAAGCCCGTAGGCCGACCTTGGACATAGCTTGAATCCTTTTGTGTTCACTATAATCATCTTTATCACATCTCCTCTCCTTAATCCCTTTATCTTCACTATGCAAGGCTTATTATACTCTTCACTACAACCTCATGTTCATATGACCTTATCTTGACTAAGCTGGTTTCAAGGAAGGCTTTAGATTTTACCCGCTCACACAAACAACGTACTTACACGGGGCCCCACGAGTGTAAAACTCCCTCCTAATACAGTGCAAATACATGATTACACACACCTACACACCACCACCACCACTAACAATACACAGAGAAATAGCCTTTTTGATTGGTTTTGGATCCGTCCTTGAACGTAGTTTGAAGGATTTGGGGGATCAGGTCAATAAGGTTAAGTTCACTACAACCTCATACTCACTAAGGTGTATCTTCACTACTAGCTTATTTTCACTTAATTATATCTTCGCTATACCCTCTTCTGCATTACACCGTTATTTCTACCATAACATCATCATTGTACTCCCTGATGTTCACTAAAAGAAGTTCTTATCTTCACTACATAATCATTTTGAGTAAACTTTACTCTTTAATAACCCTTATCTCTACTACATTCGTATCTTCACTACATTCTTTTCTTCACCACACCCTATCTTGACAATATCCTTATCATCACTATACTCTTCTTCACTACACTCTCATCTTAACATCATCCTTCTGTTTACCGAACTTAGTTTAAAGTCTGACTTGAACGTAGCTTTGGAAAGTTTGTGTTCCTCATTGTGTTACCTCCTTATTATCATTGTAAAGGCAATTGTCACCACTCCCTAACTAAACCGTCATCGTCACTACACTCTCATCATTATCATTACTTCTTGATGTTCAATACAAAATTTCAACATATACATTTATCTTCACTAGAGAATAATTTGGATTGCATCTTAATCTTCATTACTCCTTGTTTCAGCTACATCCGTATCTTCCATTCATTCTTATATCTTATATTAGTTACATCTTTACAATATCTTTATATCTTCTCTGTTCCGTCTTTTGAAAAACTGAAAAGAGAGTAAAGGATTTCCGGCCTTCTGCTCCCTCCCCTTTTAGTTGCCTTGTACGCCACGCAGGGAATACGTGGTAAGTATACTTTCTTCCCTGTCCCCAGGGATAACAGCATCTGGTGTTCCCAGACGGTCACCCATCCAAGTACTAACCAGACCCAACGTTGCTTAACTTCCCTGATCGGACGATATATATATATATAAATATATATATATATATATATATATATATATATATATATATATATATATATATATATATATATATATATATATATATATATATATATATATATATATATATATTTTTTTTTTTTTTTTTTTTTTGTCGCTGTTTCCCGCGTTTGCGAGGTAGCGCAAGGAAACAGACGAAAGAAATGGCCCAACCCACCCCCATACACATGTATATACATACGTCCACACACGCAAATATACATACCTGCACATCTTTCCATGGTTTACCCCAGACGCTTCACATGCCTTGATTCAATCCACTTACAGCACGTCAACCCCGGTATACCACATCGCTCCAATTCACTCTATTCCTTGCCCTCCTTTCACCCTCCTGCATGTTCAGGCCCCGATCACACACAATCTTTTTCACTCCATCTTTCCACCTCCAATTTGGTCTCCCTCTTCTCCTCGTTCCCTCCACCTCCGACACATATATCCTCTTGGTCAATCTTTCCTCACTCATTCTCTCCATGTGCCCAAACCATTTCAAAACACCCTCTTCTGCTCTCTCAACCACGCTCTTTTTATTTCCACACATCTCTCTTACCCTTACGTTACTTACTCGATCAAACCACCTCACACCACACATTGTCCTCAAACATCTCATTTCCAGCACATCCATCCTCCTGCGCACAACTCTATCCATAGCCCACGCCTCGCAACCATACAACATTGTTGGAACCACTATTCCTTCAAACATACCCATTTTTGCTTTCCGAGATAATGTTCTCGACTTCCACACAATTCTTCAAGGCTCCCAGAATTTTCGCCCCCTCCCCCACCCTATGATCCACTTCCGCTTCCATGGTTCCATCCGCTGCCAGATCCACTCCCAGATATCTAAAACACTTCACTTCCTCCAGTTTTTCTCCATTCAATTATATTTTTTTTTTATAAAAAAAAGAAATATATATATATATATATATATATATATATATATATATATATATATATATATATATATATATATATAAGACTGAAAACAATGAATTTCCCAAATAACAAAAATGGAAGCGCCGGGGTTTGAACCCGGGTCCTCTCGCATGCCAAGCGAATGCTCTACCACTGAGCTACGCCCCCAAGAACATATTTTGTGACATAGTGTTATATGAAGTACTGACATTACTACGGTAAAATAGTGTTTGACCGACCGTTGCCGACTAGCCGGCAAAATAACCACAGGGTAAATCTCCATGTTGCTGTCGTGTTTTCCTCTCAATTTTCCACGAAGAAATGAGTTTTACTTTTTTATTGTCGTTGTAATAGACTGGAACTAAACAATAGACTGGAACTAAGCAATAGACTGGAACTAAGCAATAGACTGGAACTAAGCAATAGACTGGAACTAAGCAATAGACTGGGACTAAGCTGACCTGGTATGAGGTCAGAGCCCTCATTATCATCCCTGCTAACTACCGGAAGCAGATTAAGTCGTTCCACAACCGATGTCCGGCCCATGTTAACTCAGATGTGCCCAGCAGTTGGAGGAGGATCGCCAGAAGCTTCTGGAAGATTTCAAGGACGTCTTGGTGGACCTGACCCTTTCAGATAAGGTCGAAAACCCCAATTTATTGTGAAGATCTTCACTATAACGTTGGACGAACATACTGAATGTTGCACACATGTGATGCGGACAAAATGAAAAAAGAAAAAGAAAAAAAATATGTCTGGTGTGGGTCTCGAACCCACGACCTTGAGTGTGTAAGACTCATGCTCTACCACTGAGCTAACCAGACAATAGAAAATACGTCTGTTTCTTCAATTTGAATTAATGAAAATCTTTGCGAGGCAGCGTTAAGAAAAGAGAGATGTCTTTGACGAAATTTACTTGCTTGGCTTATTCTTCTGTTCCTCATTATCGAAAGTAAACATACTGGAGGATATATATATATATATATATATATATATATATATATATATATATATATATATATATATATATATATATATATATATATATATATATATATTGGAAAGGATCACAATTTTGCGCGTGATCAAGGATATTCCTATGAGTCCACGGGGAAAATGAAACATGACAAGTTCCCAAGTGCACTTTCATGTAATAACCACATCATCAGGGGAGACACAAGAGAGAAATATAACAGTCAGTTGATATACAACGAAGAGACGTAGCTAGTACGCCATTTGGTAAACATGTGATTGTCCGAGACAGACAACAAGCGTATCATAAACTTATTATGTGGACAAGATGAATTCCTTACAAATTTTATCAACACTAAATTTATGCAATTTGTATAGACAATCACTTATATCAAGATTATAATTCTTTGTGCATTTAATGATAGAAGATTCAATGATATTTCTCGTGGTACTGGAGTTAGAGATTATAATGCCATCTCAGTTATTAACTCTAACTCCAGTACCACGAGAAATATCACTGAATCTTCTATTATTAAATACACAAAGAATTATAAACATTAAGGAAACATGCAACATGGCGGTCAAACTATGAGATGCACAAATGAAGTTTATGAATGGAATATCAGTGAGACGAACTAGTTGATGAATGATGAATGAAAGTGTAATAAAGTCATGATGAATGATGAATGAAAGTGTAATAAAGTCATGATGAATGAATGAAAGTGTAATAAAGTCACAGTTTAAAAGTACAAAATATGAATGGCAGCCAGGGAAGAGTGGCCCAGGTAAATGGAAGGGTTGAAAAGTTCGCGTTATGTGATGAATTTTGATAGATTTTGCAAGTTTCCTTTCCTATGATGGAACGTAAAAGTTTGTGCTTAGTTCTAGAGACAGAGTTCATAGGTTTATGTTTTAATGATGAACATCAAAGGATACCATTAATATAACTGACTTTAAAAATGTTCAATTAAATGAAGCATTACATACACAAGCTGCGTTTTGGCGGAGTTAAGAATTCGCATTTTTTTGCTAATTCTAAAGTAGGTGTTAAATTGACTGACTTAAAAGTTCGAGTTTCAGCTTTAAACCTTGTGTTTGTATGACGTATCTTAGATTACTTGTTAATATAATGCAAGTGGAAGGTTTACGTTTAAAAGATGGTGTTTAAATGCTAATTGATGAATGACAGAGTTAAATGGATAGATTTTAAGTTGGCGTTTACGTGGGCCACTTTAAGGTTAAGGTTCGTACCTTATGGCGGTAGTTTGTAGACACAGCCATACCAGGTCGTATTTATCATCATTAAAGTCACCTTCCTTACTTACTTATGGCGGCGATGAAATTCACTGGTTCTTGATTGTGCACCAATTAACCTATCAGATAATGGTACAATGTTTGCCTGGTGTTGCATATATCACGTCTGTTGTTGAAACACAAGAATGCCAGGTGACTTTGGGAGTGGATGATAATGTAAAGATCAATATAAATGTGGGAAATCTTGAACCGCCATCACCAGACACAACACATGTTTGGATCTGGCGGGGGGAGGGACTTGCCTGTGACGTCACGATGCCCCGCCTCCAGCCTGGCGCTGCTCTGTGTGTGTGTGTGTGTGTGTGTGTGTGTGTGTGTGTGTGTGTGTGTGTGTGTGGACTACTTTAATCATTATCACGTGAGTCTTTTGAGGAAGGATTTGTACACTCGTGTTGCCCCGTCTCTTAACCTTGTAAGTGTAAAATATGTTTTCACTCCTATGTGCGCTCACACACACACACACACACACACACATACACACACACACACACACACACACACACATAACCTATAATATCATCTAGTATTTTCTTCAGATGGATATCTTACACCTTAATTATAAAAGCCAAAGAGAATTTATAAAAACATATACATATATTTCCACACGTGTAGATATATGTTATGTATTGAAATGTGGCGGGAAAATTCCTTATATATTAACAAACGTGATTGAGGACTTAAAGAATCTGGTACAAACATAATGGTTATTGTGATAAATGATTTATTTATGGTAAATATGTATTGTGTTGCATTATAATGGTTGTTCAGAACCAAGGTTCTTAAACCTGAATCAGTGAAATACTATAAGAAATAAAAGATCTGTTAAACATAAACATTTATAGTGATTAACCACACAATATATCTTACTGTGGGTATCTAAAACAAAATCCATTGCAAGGAGCTAGTTTAAGGCAGGAGCAATTCATTTTTTAACAAAATATTTACCTCTACATCCCTTTTCTTTCGTCACCATTTCTTGTGTTTACTACTATCAAGAAATATCTTTTACGTAACATAAAAATTCTGTATAGGTATTTGATTAATGTTCTTCAACGACGCGTTGTATAACTCCTCGTTAGTGAAGTTCATTTCGTGTAATGGATCATGCATTACAAAGCTGTGTCTATCCACACAAGTGTTACACGTCTCGGATAAAGATATATCTAACATATATATGTCTTTTATGAATATTTGTAAATTGTTCTCCTGACGAACAGTACCTAAGGTTTACGTATCATAGTTTGTCGCTTGTAAGTGATCAAGCATTACGAAGGTGTGTCCATTGCCACAGGTGCTACTGATCCCGGGTAAAGGTATTTTACAATTTTTGTTTCCTTAACCCTTCTAGTTATCTATGCTTCATCTCTGGCTTGATCCTTGCAAGTGACATTTATGGTGTGTAATTCTCTTAATTCTTATCATATAATTAATCAGCTGAGGTGCAGAACACGCTGTTCATCTTGGTCACTCCACTCTGTTACATACTATTATTCAAAAGGTGTTACCGGACTCAACCCATAAGTCGTTACACCAGGAATGACAAGTAACCTTGGGGAAAGGCTGTATCATCGACCAGGGAAGGGAAGAAATAGCACAGTCTCATCGAAAACCTTTTCGCTTCATAGATATGTGCCATCATCCCCTGCTCCTGTGTAGAGTGCAGCAGCCACGAAGGTGTAGGAGCGCCATCAAAGGTGTGCTGGTGATGTGTGTACTGCTCACACCATCACCTGGGCTGAGCCTCAGGACCTGTTACCCTCCTCCTGAGAAGGACTATTTTTGTGTCCCTACTCATCACACTCCCGAGAACCCCTCAAAATACTCCTCCCGAATTCCTTTCCTACCCAAACCCTTCCCTCTACGTCGTCAGTAATCAAGACAGACATTCATAGCTTCATATGCAGCTACCTGCTGGACCTGGACGATCATTTTATGTTGAACTTATGGTTCACATTCTGGCTTCATGACCTTTAGGTGATAGCCCTTAAATCCAACAACATATATACATCCTGTTATACAACTGATGTTACTGTCTGACGTATGTATGGTGCGGCTTGATGACCTTACCTGCTGATGGCTAATATCGACTGTTATCATCTTGCAAATTTTGTTATTTGTTTGCTTTTCCGTACGGTACACATTCTGGTTAACGAACTTTAATTGTTGATAGCTGTAAATTCAGAGATAATAAAACATACGTGTTACAGAGCCCGTATGATAAGGGCCCGAGCCAGGCAAGGACCTGACGAATCTGTAAACAAGAAATGACCTGTTAAACTAGATCAGAGAACGGGCCGTCCACACTCTAGATGTAGGACGTAAACCTAGAAAATCTAACAACGACAACAAACAACAGGTCGGTGAAGACCTCACTAGTGTGACAACGACAGTAGATAACTGCTACGAGGAGACCTGCTGGTGACTCTAACAATAACATAACTGTACAGTAAACAGACTTCTAAGAACGGGCTGTCGTAAGACAAGAGCCCATGTCAGGCGGACACCTACCCAATCTAACAACAACAATCTATCTAACTATTTGTTGTCATATATGAATCCTGACTCCATAACTGTTGATTAGTAGATTGCTTCACGTGGCAGAGATGATCCAGTCATTACACACGACAAAGGTACACTACTGAGCTCCGCCTCGTTCAACTCTGGGCTAACTAGCGAGCTACAAGGAACAGCCTTCCTGACCACCATTACCACACCTTGCAACTGCTCACTTGAAACGCTTCTGACAATTAACTGCCACTGTTGGTGTCTTACTGAGCTGTGTTGACGACCCACTCCCACCCCTCTTGTATACGTAAGGCTGGTGAACAGTATATGGTCTCCTCCCAACACCGGTCACGAACATTCTCCTATATTTCTTATTTTGTTTATTATAAAAGGAATACATATAGTAACGGGAGCCTAGCTATGATTATTACGCCTAAGTCCAGCACCATTAAGACTGTCTTTATAGATATACAAATACCAGCAGAAGACATGCAGAAGGATTGGCCATGTTGTGTGTGTAGCAGCCAGACACGTGAAGCCACACATCACACCACCGTCCGTGTATGACTGCTGGAGAACATAACCCCAGGTTGTATATACTGGACGAAATGATTGCACATCAAAATGGAAATGACAGTAACACACTTATCCAAAAATATAAAGTGTATGTTAGTTCTGTATGTTAAGTAAGTACCTTATATTGATATTATGTCATAAACAGTTATTATTTAATTGTATAATTAATAACAGTCACCTATTACGTAGCACTTAGACATGTGGTGTGAAAATATAATAAAATATCCATAAAAGGTTTTAGCAAAAATGTATAATTATGTTGATGCAATAAGGAAAATATGAATAATGACTAACCTTGGTAGCTTGAGTTCTACAGAAGTGCTTCATGTTGCTTTGTAGTAAACACAACATTCCTAAATTGTCTTGGCTCAGTCTCTCTCCGGCGTGACCTCATCTGCTGAGAACACCTGCCAACTGAGGCAGCAGCTGACACACCTGGATATGGCAACTGATGCAGCAGCCGACACATCTGGATATGGCAACTGAGGCAGGAACTGGAGACACCTGAGTATGGCAACTGAGGCTTGATAAAATGAATATTAGTCAGTGATTTTCCTAGGTGTAGGTCGAGTTTTCACTTCCTTTAACGATGATTAATAAAGGTTTAATTGTGTTTTGTCTTGAGGCTGACGAGTGTTGGCAAGATTTGACCAGAATGCAGCAGAGATAACGCGTAGCTAGCGATCACTGCTGGAAAATCCAGAGTTATGAAGAACTAATGCGTGAGTTACGTCTTGTCATGTTATGTGAGAAGTGGAGAGAGAGAGAGAGAGAGAGAGAGAGAGAGAGAGAGAGAGAGAGAGAGAGAGAGAGAGAGAGAGAGAGAGAGAGAGAGAGAGAGAGAGAGAGAGAGAGAGAGAAAGAGAGACTGTGATTAATGAAGATGTATCAGGGGTCAGAAAAGACACAAAGGAAGATGGAAAGGGAAAGAGAAGGAAAGAAGAAGCTAAACAAATAACAGAAGATCCGTCATAATGTGTTTCCCACAAAGTACTTGGCTTCAGTGTTAGATTTCAGATGAAGATGCTGGAAGAATAGTTTTGTGTATTATCCTTAAATTCTCTGTGACGTCCAGATATCATCCACTCACCCCACTTGTGCATATGTGAGGCAGTTCTTATAACAGCAGAGCAACAGTCACATCTGAACAATGTGGTGGGAACATGGATTTTTCATGACCTACGCAAAATGAAATAACCAGAATTAATTGTAAATATGTGTGCAAAGATTAAAATCAATGATGATTTATACTAAGTACCTGACGTAGATGCCAGACTCCTGCTTGAACAAGTGACTTGCCATTATTTTCGGTTGTTCACTATAATAGCCAAGAACTACCTCTTCATCATTAATGTTTTGGATGGGGAAGAAATTGCTTCCTACACACCGCAATGGTCCACCAGAGGTTTGGTTAACTCTGACTGATATAATTGTGCAAAATTTATAAATCAACCCCAATAGTCAACCCAGTTAACCAAGACAAATACATATTAGTTTTATTTAATCATAAAAATATTAGAAATCATTGGTTGTTACAGTACCTTCATCATGTTGTCATGAAGTCCCTACTTGTCCTTACCATCAACACAAGTAATCTACTTTTCATTACTTCTGTTTTATCTCTGATTCTCTTTACAGTCTTTATATATAGCAAGATATCTTAAGACATATCTATGGTCATATATTGATCTTTACAGTCTTTATATATAGCAAGATATATTGAGACACATCTATGGTCATATATTGATCTTTACAGTCTTTATATATAGCAAGATATCTTGAGACATATCTATGGTCATATATTGATCTTTACAGTCTTTATATATAGCAAGATATCTTGAGACATATCTATGATCAGATATTGATCTTTACAGTCTTTATATATAGCAAGATATCTTGAGACATATCTATGGCCAGGTATTGATCTTTTTTCTCTGTTTGTTTGTTGTCATATGGAAATTCATGGTAATAAAGGTTCATTGTTGTCAGGCTAAAATCTAAGGTCTGGTCTGTATCAATCAACAAACCTGCTTTTCTAAACCTGTATCACATGAGCTCTCATTGTGTGGCCTTCGAGGGAATGTAAGTCTGGTTATCCTACATATGGCAGGCTTCTAATGCCTGGTATTGTTGTGTCATTCTTCTCTTTATGCACAAACTTCGTCCATTGTGTTGCCACAAGGATTCACCAAGTTGTTGATGGCCGTGGCTGGGGGATGAAGGTCACATTAAATGTAATTAAGGTTAATTTGTCATGTTACTGCAATAAACTAATGTTCCTGTTCGTCCTGTATGGTTATTCTAATCACACAACCCCATCAGTCTCTCTCTCTCTCTCTCTCTCTCTCTCTCTCTCTCTCTCTCTCTCTCTCTCTTTCTCTCTCTCTCTCTCTCTCTAATTGCTGGAAGCAGTATAACGGATCCTTATAATACTGATGTATGAGGGATATAAACTCAGTCTCCAGTGTTTAGTCTCGATTCCCAGAAACCTTGGAAAGGTAAAGACTCACTCAGTTCCCCGGGGGCCCGGCTCTGTGTTGTTGTGTAAGACAAACGTAAAGTCTATCATTACCTATAGCTATACCGCAGTCATCTTGGCAACACTACTACCATAACCGGCCCACTCCACTTCCCTCCTACCTGACACGCACACCTCATTGGTTGTTGCTATTTTGACCGCCAATTTTATCGTTAATATTTAAATCGATACTGTATCAGTTTTATATCTCTGCGTACACAGTATCATTATATTGCGGTGAACATCTACATTATGTTGATTATTTAAGATAACAAGTAGGAGACAAAAAGAAATATCCAGAGCGAAAAAAAGTCCAGATTGGAGCGCCCCCAGACGGCCAGGGGGGAAGTGGAGTCGCCGGGACTAAGCCATCACGACTGACCAGCGTTGCCAACATGACTGCGGGCGGCAGGGTAGCACATAACTGTTCAAGCTCAAGTTGCCAAGTTTCTCTGTTCTTAATTTAACCCTAAATAATTATTTCATCATGTGACACTCTGTGTCCAGGTAGTGGCCATTATAACAATATAATCTGGAAAATAGATAGGCTGGAAACAACCCAAAATCGTGAAATAAATGAGAATTAACACTAAACAAGTGTGGCAGTTGTGACTGAACGTCATTAAACCCGTCCAAAATAATGCCATGGATGATAATTCACTGGTAAGTCCGTAGCCGTCACCTCCACCCTCACCAGAACAGCTATGTTACCACACCAAGGCACCTGGGTTCACTCATTATGAATCATAGGTACGAGATTCATAACGGTTCCCATACCATCATGATTCATAACGGTTCCCATACCATCATGATTCATAACGGTTCCCATACCATCATGATTCATAACGGTTCCCATACCATCATGATTCATAACGGTTCCCATACCATCATGATTCATAACGGTTCCCATACCATCATGATTCATAACGGTTCCCATACCATCATGATTCATAACGGTTCCCATACCATCATGATTCATAACGGTTCCCATACCATCATGATTCATAACGGTTCCCATACCATCATGATTCATAACGGTTCCCATACCATCATGATTCATAACGGTTCCCATACCATCATGATTCATAACGGTTCCCATACCATCATGATTCATAACGGTTCCCATACCATCATGATTCACAACGGTTCCCATACCTGTCCACATTATAAGTCTATGATACACTAGTTGTCTGTCTTGGACAATCGCATGTTTGCCAAATGGCGTCCTAGCTACGTTTATTCGTTTCTATCAACTAACTGTTTTGTATATATATATATATATATATATATATATATATATATATATATATATATATATATATATATATATATATATATAGCCAACCTGTGTTTACGAGGTACTCAGGTTGTTTGAGTTGGCGAATGGCAGGGGCTCTTGACGTAAACAATTACTGAGGGATTTCAAATGTAAAGTCATGACAGTTTACAGTTTCACATATTACCACATTCTTTCCCACCTGTAACAAAGTTCACAAGGAATAATCTTAGAGATGTTTAGGGGCATGTCATGCTCTCTCAGATCTATAAACTTGCACTGGTGAAGACATTTGATCAGACATAGTAGGATGTTTCTGAGTGGTGCTTTCTTGACATGGAGGCTCCAGGTTGTCACCAATATCTGATATTTCTTGATTGTTCAGTGGCTGAGACTCAGAGGGATTAGTATACACACTGTCACTTCTGTCACCAGTCAAAGGTGCATGATGCCTTAATGAAATGGTAGTTACTCTGCCATCTGGAAGCTTGACATAATGAAATGGTAGTTACTCTGCCATCTGGAAGCTTGACATAATGAAATGGTAGTTACTCTGCCATCTGGAAGCTTGACATAATGAAATGGTAGTTACTCTGCCATCTGGAAGCTTGACATAATGAAATGGTAGTTACTCTGCCATCTGGAAGCTTGACATAATGAAATGGTAGTTACTCTGCCATCTGGAAGCTTGACATAATGAAATGGTAGTTACTCTGCCATCTGGAAGCTTGACATAATGAAATGGTAGTTACTCTGCCATCTGGAAGCTTGACATAATGAAATGGTAGTTACTCTGCCATCTGGAAGCTTGACATAATGAAATGGTAGTTACTCTGCCATCTGGAAGCTTGACATAATGAAATGGTAGTTACTCTGCCATCTGGAAGCTTGACATAGGCATACTCAAGATTGGCTTCCAATATTTCAACCTCACCCACCAGGGATTGTTCTTGCTATCCCACGTTTGCTGTCTTTAAGGGGGCCGGGCCTTTATGAATGAGCCTTGTAGGTAATATTCAGCCTGATGTGGACCTCCTAGAATGCTGAAAGAAATGCTAGTGCGGTGTACAGTTAGTAGAAGTGCACAACAATGATCAGATAGAATGGAGTGCATCTGGGAGAACTGTTTCCCACTGAGATACATCAAGGTTCTCTGTTCTGAGAGCCAGCATTATGATCTTCCATATAATTCCAATATACCTTTTGACCTGTCATTACCCCTAGGGTTGTAGGGAGTAGTCCGACTGGTAGCTACCCATTTCTATTATGCAAAATCCTTTAGCTCTCCTGACATGAAGGCACACCTTTGTCAGAGTGGATATTCGCTGGCATAACAAACATGGCAAACATCTGTATCAAACATCTGATAACAGTTCTGGTAGTCATGTTAGGGGCTAGGGAAGACTATTGGAAACCATGAGAATTCATCAAGGACAGTATTTCTTGATTGTGATGGAAGTCGGCCTTTAAAATCCAAGTTCAGCCTTTTGTACAGCTGGGTTGCCTTAATCAGTAGGCCAGAGTCCGATTTGTAGAACTGAAGTTTGAGTTCAGAGCATATTTGACGAGGCAGTGATTCTTTTATCATCATCGATAGAATAGGGCAGATTTCAACCACGGACAAAGGCACCATTCAAAACACTCCGGGGTGGCAAAGGTTTTCATGTAGTTCCCTGAGTTTATCTGTAGTAGTAGCACCACACACATGTGAGAGTGCATCAGCAGGAGTATCTTCTTTACCTGGGCAGCACACAATATGGTTTTTGATTTTGCTAGCAGATTTAGGGTCGAACATGAACTCCACACCGAGCTGATCTGTAATAAGCTTAAAGTGATGTCCAACAAGATAGTGTTTCCACTTTCTAAGGGCTTTTACTGAGGCATATGCTTCTTTCTC
>NC_092293.1:14612167-14613309 GCF_036320965.1 Panulirus ornatus | reverse complement strand
ATCCCATTTTATCGTCACGATCAAGGCTTTATATAATCTTCACTACAACCTCAATCGTCATATGACCTTATCTTGACTAGCCCTGTTTCAAGGAAGGATTTAGATTTTACCCGCTAAGACACAAACAAGCTAATTACACGGGCCCTCGAGTGTAAAACCCCCTCCCTAATACATGCAAATACATGATTACACACACCCGTACACATTCCACCATTACCACAAAACAATACACAGAGAAATAGCCTTTTTTGATTGGTTTTGATCGGCCCTTGAACGCAATTCGGAGATTTGGGGATCATGTCAATATTTAAGTTCACTACAAACCACATATTCACTAACGTGAATCTTCACTACTAGCTTAATTTCACTTATTTATAAATTCACTATACCCTCTTCTTCACTACACCTTATTCTACCATACATCATCATTTACTCCCTGATTCATTAGAAATAGTTCTTATCTACACGAATAATCATGATCTGAATAAACTTTACTCCTTGATAACCCTTATCTCTACTACATTCGTATCTTCACTACATTCTTTTCTTCACTACAAGCTATCTTGACAATATCCTTATCATCACTATACTCTTCCTCACTACACTCTCATCTTAACATCACTCTTCTGTTTACCGAACTTAGTTCAAAGTCTGACTTGAACGTAGCTTTGGAAAGTTTGTGTTCCTCATTGTGTTACCTCCTTATTATCATTGTAAAGGCAATTGTCACCACTCCCTAACTAAACCCTCATCGTCACTACACTCTCATCATTATCATTACTTCTTGATGTTCAATACAAAATCTCAACATATACATTCATCTTCACTACAGAATAATTTTCATTGCCCCTTAATCTTCATTACTCCTTGTTTCAGCTACATCCGTATCTTCTATTCATTATTATATCTTATATTAGTTACATCTTTACAATATCTTTATATCTTCTCTGTTCCGTCTTTTGGAAAATTGAAAGTGAGAGTAAAGGATTTCCGGCCTTCTGCTCCCTCCTCTTTAAGTCGCCTTGTACGACACGCAGGAATACGTGGCAAGTATACTTTCTTCCCTATCCCCAGGGATAACAGCATCTGGTGTTCCCAGACGGTCACCCATCCAAGTACTAACCAGACCCAACGTTGCTTAA
>NC_092293.1:14572167-14607167 GCF_036320965.1 Panulirus ornatus | reverse complement strand
GTGCACCAATTAACCTATCAGATAATGGTACAATGTTTGCCTGGTGTTGCATATATCACGTCTGTTGTTGAAACACAAGAATGCCAGGTGACTTTGGGAGTGGATGATAATGTAAAGATCAATATAAATGTGGGAAATCTTGAACCGCCATCACCAGACACAACACATGTTTGGATCTGGCGGGGGGAGGGACTTGCCTGTGACGTCACGATGCCCCGCCTCCAGCCTGGCGCCGCTCTGTGTGTGTGTGTGTGTGTGTGTGTGTGTGTAGCCCCTGGGTTCATGTTGGCCACAGCCACCCACCGGCCGGTGGTCAGGTCAGTGGGCGGTGTGTAGCCCCTGGGTTCATGTTGGCCACAGCCACCCACCGGCCAGCCGGGCGGTAGTTTATAACTAAGACTGGTAGTTTCACATGCCACTTGGAGTGTCCCTCACTACAGAACTTGAGCAGCTCTTATCCTGAGGTGGAGCACTTGATCCTCTCCACCAGGCTGGTACACTTGGTCTGCACCAGGTGGCTCCCTCCTGGTCATCCTGAGTGGTTGGTTGCTGTGTGGGATTTAATGACCATTGACTTGTGAAGGTCATTAGACCAGCCATCATTTTATCATCTGATAAAACATGAAGCAACACCAAATATTACATGATCCACCTAAACTATTGAGAATGATGAAGTCTGATATTGTTACGTTACGTCATCCAATCTTGCCACTCACCTGTTACGGTAATCACGACTACATACATAGTGTTGTTACGACTGATATTACTGTATGTACTGTAGTAAAGTACTGTGGTTATGTGGACACCAGACGAGACCATCATTATGATGTGTCACCAACATATATCTATAATACTTCTATAACCAGCATGATCAAGAAGGTTATAACAACATTATCCTTGTGTCACCATCATGTATCTATAATGCTTCTATAACCAGCATGATCAAGAAGGTTATAACAACATTATCCTTGTGTCACCAACATGTATCTATAATACTTCTATAACCAGCATGATCAAGAAGGTTATAACAACATTATCCTTGTGTCACCAACATGTATCTATAATACTTCTATAACCAGCATGATCAAGAAGGTTATAACAACATTATCCTTGTAGTTGTTGGATCAGTGTAGAGCAGAGCAATACCTGGTGAACATTACTTCCTGGTTGGTGGCCGCCATAAATACCACCAGTGTTTATAAGCTCACACATCACCAGGGGTTAAGATATGGTGTTATCCCTCACTGCTCTATATAGCACCAGCCACGGTGGGTGGGTCCGCCTCCAGCTTATACCTCACTCCTACTCTTCTATATCCCTAACTTCCTTGTGATCATCTCACTTTGAATAACTAGATCTTCACATAACAGTTGTTTGTTGTTGTTGTTGTTGTTGTTGTTGTTGTTGTTATATGTTGTAGGTTTATGTTCTGCCACTGGACGACTCGTTCTCTGATCTTACCCAACATATAAATGTTTGTGTCGAGATTCGTCAGGTGTTTATCATACGGAGTCTGTAACACGCAAGTCTGTCTATCGTTCACTATACTGGATAGTAACTGGTAAAGGTTATTAAAGATATCTACACCAGAATCTGTGCCACACAACAAAACATACAAATCACGATATTTGCAACATGATAACATGTTTGACCATCAGCAGGTAAGGTCATCAAGCCGCACCATACATACGTCAGACAGTAACATCAGTTGTATAACAGGATATATATATGTTGTTGGATTTAAGGGCTATCAGCTTGTGGTCATGAAGCCAGAATGTGAACCATAAGTTCAACATAAAATGATGGTCCAGGTCCATCAGGTAGCTGCATATGAAGCTATGAATGTCTGTCTTGATTACTGACGACGTAGAGGGAAGGGTTTGGCAGGAAGGGGAGTGTGGTGGAGTTTGCTGGAGGGTTCTCGGGAGTGTTGTGAGGAAGAGATAGAAAAATAGACTGAAAGGAGGAGGGTAACAAGTCCTTGGCCTCAACCCAGGTGCTACATTGTCACTCAAGCAAGACATCTAAAATAATCGCCAGGTTGGTTGGTTATTTGGGCTTGTGGCTCATCGACTGCCAGGGCTAATAAAGTCAACAAGTTAGTCATGATCCCCAATCAAAAATACTTGAACACCTTCACGTGTTGAAGATATTTGTAAGGTCATACACACGCTCACTAAATATTTGGCCCATATAAGTAAGGTTTTCACCCCTATTGATTGCAAGGGTCATACCTGCGGTAAAGGTCATGTTATGACCATCAATCGAATCATCTTGAACAGTTTTCCCAGAGGTTCAAGATGATTCTGAGACCGTACACGCTCTCACCCTGTTCGTAAGACGAATGGTGGATTCAAACGTACAGCGACATATGGAAGGTGAGTCGGTAATGAATCCTTTATATATTCTACTTTTAAGTCATCTAACAATCCTTTCAACGTATTATTGTGTGAACAGATGGAACAACCTAATTTAGAAGGATGTACATCCAAGAAAATCATCAGTGACGACAAGTAGGATAGAAAAACCTGAGAAATGGTTGTTGATGATGGTGTGAACAGTATTATTATTACCACACATCACCAGCACACCTTTGATGGCGCTCCTACACCTTCGTGGCTGCTGCACTCTACACAGGAGGAGGTGATGATGGACACCCTTGAGCAAGAAGGTTCTTCGACGAGACTGTACTATTTCTCTCCGTCCTTTGAGGATGACACAGCCTTGCTAAGGACGACTTGTCACTGGTGGTGACACAGCTGACGGATGGAGTCCTGTTACACCTTGTGAATAATATAACCAAAACAGTAGACTGGCCAGGTTGACAAGCGTATTGTGCACTTCAACTGACTAATGATATGATCAAGAAAATTACAAACATAAATATTTATTGTAAGGATGAAATCAATGATGAAACAAATATAGTTTGAATGAATAATGAAACAGAGTGTGGGAAGTGACACAACTTTGTGATGCTTGGTCACTTACAAATGATTAATACGAAAGCGTTAGGTATCGACCCGCAGGAGAACGTGTTTACAGATCTTTATAGAAGACATATCTATGTTAGATAAACGCCATATCAAGGAAATATCTTAACCTGGGACGTGTAACATCTGTGTGGAGAGACACAGCTTTGTAATATATGATCTACTCCACCGGTGAACTTTGACAACAGAGAGTTATACAACGCGTTGCTGGACAATATTCACCTAATACCTATAACGAATCTTTATATGGTATACAAGATATTTGTTGGAAGTAAACATAAGAAATGATGATAGGAGATAAGGAGAGTGAAAGTACATATTTTCTTAAATGCTGAATGAATCCTGTTTTAACCTAGTTTTTTTGCGTTGGATTTTATTTTAGATATCCAGAGGATGATATATTGTGGGGCTTATAATTATGATGCTTTTAACACCTTTTTTCAATTTCTTATCATCTTTGCTGGCTAAAAGGCCTTCGTTCTTAAGAACCATTTTGATGCAACACACTACATATTTATTATAAATCCTTTATCACATCAACTATAATGTTTGTACATTATTCTTTAAGTTGTCAGTCACATTCTTAAGTATATAACACATTCGTCTGACTCAAGTAGATACATATATCTCCATGTTTATATATATACATATGGTTCTTAATTTATTATCTTTTTATTCCAAGTTTAAGTGATCCTTGTAAAGAAGATAGTAATCATTACCTTGGATGACGTACCTGAGTCTTTATAACAGAAATAATGAACAACTCCTGATTGTTGAGGTTGTGCATACCGCCGGTTGAAGACCATTAGTTCACCAATGTTGTACTGGTAATGATAAAAGTCAACATGTATATAACTTTAATGTTTGACATATACTATGGATTCAGGCTTTATGACTGTTCATATGTTTTCAAATATACCAACATTACATTGACTCTATACGAAATACTACCATTAAATTGTTTGGTCATAAAGGAGATATTCTGATCACTCCAATAATACACATGTATGTTTACCTGGTACAAAGAGATCCGTCATATTGTAAAGCCCTGTGCCAGCCAGGCAGCCAGCCTCCCTAACAACAAACTACCTGTTAGTCAAGATCAGATAAAGAGCCGGGTTGAGGTGAGGGCCCGTACCAAGCATAGACCTAGCGACCTGTCATGGTACAGACCAGTCATATGGAGACCTGGTGAATCCAACAATTAGAAACATTCCATATTTGAGGAGACTTGGCAGGTCTAACTATGAACCAATTTCATCATGATCATATGATAAGACCCCGTGCCAATGCTGGGACAAATTGTAATATTGAATTGTATATTGATTTCATATTTCGATGGAATTAACAATAAAGATGAGTTGCCATAATTATGAGGAAACATGTCCACATTCACACTCACCAACCCTACCCAGACAACACGAGTCGTATTGATCATTTCTAAATTCATTGGACACATCCGGGAAGATACATTTTTACTGTGTGTACTTTACTTTAAAGTTACGTTCATTGGAAATAGAGCGAAACTAACTGTCTGTATTAGCAACACAAATTACAATGAGGTATAGATATCTATCTACTAATGACGTCACGTCTGATGTCACTCGTAGTAATGATGGTGGGCAAATGTTTGACCTCAGATGAGGTGAAGTATTTTATCTTCAATATGATTGTTAACATGGAATAATGTACCAGTTAGAGTGGTTGGAAGCAGCATTATAAATACGTTTCACAATAAACTTGATAAACATTTCCCTTCAAGTTCAAGACTAACATTATTTGCGACTCATCATTAGTCACACTGACAATATACAGGTTTATCTTTAGATTATCTGTATGTCTTCCACTACACTAATGTGTGAGTTCCTGATATCTTCCACTACACTAATGTGTGAGTTCCTGATATCTTCCACTACACTAATGTGTGAGTTCCTGATATCTTCCACTACACTAATGTGTGAGTTCCTGATATCTTCCACTACACTAATGTGTGAGTTCCTGATATCTTCCACTACAGTAATGTGTGAGTTCCTGATATCTTCCACTGCACTAATGTGTGAGTTCCTGATATCTTCCACTACACTAATGTGTGAGTTCCTGATATCTTCCACTACACTAATGTGTGAGTTCCTGATATCTTCCACTATCACCATCAGCCTGAAAGTGACCCAGTGGTCCACTGCTGTATGGATACCTTTACATTCCTTTGTATAATGGAATGTTTGTAACAACACAGTAATTAATCACATCTGAGCAATCGGAAATTTGACAAGGCATTATCAGCTTTACGTCCTATTGGCGGGCCATCATAGAGCTATAAGGCTGTGGTCATGTTTGTCTGGATGTTGATGACAGGGGCTTCCTCTCTTATGTGAATGGCTTCTAATCTCTGTAGTCTCCTGCGATCACTACAACTAGTAATGATTTTGATGTTATTCATTATAATCTCCCTCGTTAGTCTCGTTCCATGCTTTTGTTCATGATGATGTTTGATTCCACCTTCTTGTAAGTGGAGCGAGAGTCGGTGGCTCAGGCTGCAGGTGTACTGATCATGTTGAGATGAGTAATAATGGATATATGAGCATACATTAGTGGGTTTCCTGTATATGCTAAACTTAAACTTATTTCCTTGTCTATGGATAATGGAATCTAGAAATGGTAACATACCATTATTTTCATTTTTCTACAGTAAATTTGATGGAAGGTACTAAATTGTTAAGTAAGGGGAGAAATATTTGTAAATTTTCATTTGTTCGTCAAACACAAACAACATCACCTACATACCTAAAACAAATGGAATTAGAAGGTAAGATATCCTTTAGTAATTTTTTTCAAAACATTCCATATAAAGATTACTTAGTACAGGTGAAAGAGGGTTACCCATTGCCATACCAAATTTTTGAGCATAATAATCTCCATTAAATTGAAATACACAGTCTTTTATACACAATTTTATCAGTTCAATGAAATTAGACTTTGAAGCAGGTAAATGAATATCATCCAAGACATCAAATAAATATTCTAAAAGGTCATCAACTGGAACTTTAGTGAAAAGTGAGGAAACATCAAAGCTAACTAGTTTGAAATCAAAATTAACATTGATAATGTTTAGCTTGTTGACTAAATCTGCATTGTTCATGATATTAGAATTTGATACCTTACCCAATAAATGGCTTAATAAAGAAACTAACCATTTTGACAATTCATATGTGATGGAGCCTACTGAACTCACTATAGGTCTTGCTGGAAAATTCTGTTTATGTGTTTTGATAAGTCCATACATATATGGCAATGAATGGGACAAAGATGACAAACTTTTGATGAGAGAAATGTTACCTTTCAACAACAACTTCATTTTTTTTATTGAAATGAGAATTAACTGCTTTTAAGGGATTTTTACTAAGTTTAGAATATGTTGTGTCATCATTTAAAAGATCATTCATTTTAGATAAATAATTAGTTTTGTCTAAAATCACAACAGAGTTAGACTTATCTGCCTTGTTTAATCACGTTAAAAACTATGATCATTGTATTGACTGGAGTAACGCCATCTCAGTTATTAACTCTAACTCTATTACCAAGAGGAATATCATTGAATCTCCTATTATTAAGTACACAAAGAATTGTAATCTTAATATTAGTGATAGTCCATACAAATTAGATAATTTTATTGTTGATAAAATTTGTAAAATGATACGTTTATGAACGCTCGTTGTATGTTTTGGACAATTACATGTTTACCAAATGGCTCTTAGCTTCGTCTCTTCGATGTATATCAACTGACATATTTCTCTCTTGTGTCTCCCCTGATGATGTGATTAATACACGAAAGTGCACTTGGAAGCTTATCGTGTTTCATTTTCCCCGTGGACTCATAGGAATATCTTGATGACGCGCAAAACTGTGATCCTTTCCAACATGGATTCCACACGGCTCTTCTATTTCTTCTCTACAAGCTGTCCTGGACTTTCTCCTTTCGTTACTGCTTTCTCCAAATCGCTAATCAAGGCTTACCAACTGAAGTTACGATTTGGATTCCTTAGGAAATGCCCTGATGAACAAATGATGCCAAGATCTGTCCTACCTCAACGTTTGTTTCAGCTGTCTGGTCGACGATTTGACCAATTCCAAAATATTATTTTAAAGAAAAACATTGAATTAAAGAAACTTGAAATGGAGGAGGCTTTTCGCATTTCAAGAGAGAAGAAACGTGCCTTTCAAATGGCAATACCGACACACTGGAAGAACCGGATGTTGGACTATTGCTATGATAAATTAAGGAAAGAATGCAATAGGCTACAAGTGTCACTAAATTGTAAGTTGGACCATCTTATTGAAAACAGCGACTGGACCAAGAACACAAACCCATCTTTTGTGGTAAACCTGTCTAATAAACTAGATAAAGATTCCTTGTGTGCATTAGGCTATGGTTTGTTTTGTGTGCTCTGACAGGGAAGCCAACTGTGTTGATGTCACAAAGTCTTTTTGTAATTTAGAAAAATACAGTAATTTAAGTAATGATGAAATTAATATCTGTAAGGGTTTAGTGTATGCCAGTTTGTCAAAACCAGTGGAAGCTAATTGCCCTAAAAGATTCATAAGAGCTATTAACACCTTAAAGATAAACAAGGATATACATATTACTAAAGCAGATAAGTCTAACTCTGTTGTGATTTTAGACAAAAGTAACTATTTATCTAAAATGAATGATCTTTTAAATGATGACACAACATATTCTAAACTTAGTAAAACTCCCTTAGAAACATTTAATTCTCATTTCAATAAAGAAATGAAGTTGTTGTTGAAAGGTAACATCTCTCTTATCAAAAGTTTGTCATCTTTGTCCTATTCATTGCCATATATGTATGGACTTATCAAAACACATAAACAGAATTTTCCAGCAAGACCTATAGTGAGTTCGGTAGGCTCCATCACATATGAATTGTCAAAATAGTTAGTTTCTTTATTAAGCCCTTTAGTGGGCAAGGTATCAAATTCTAATATCATGAACAATGTAGATTTAGTCAACAAGCTAAACAATATCAATGTTAATTTTGATTTTAATCTAGTTAGCTTTGATGTTTCCTCACTTTCCACTAAAGTTCCAGTTGATGACCTTTTAGAATATCTATTTGATGTCTTGGATGATATTCATTTACCTGCTTCAAGGTCAAATTTCATTGAACTGATAAAATTGTGTATAAAAGACTGTGTATTTCAATTCAATGGAGATTATGCTCAAAAATTTGGTATGGCAATGGGTAACCCTCTTTGACCTGTACTAAGTAATCTTTATATGGAATTTTCTGAAACAAAATTACTAAAGGATATCTTACCTTCTAATGCAATTTGGTTCAGGTATGTAGATGATGTTGTTTGTGTTTGACGAACAAATGAAAATTTACAAATATTTCTCCCCTTACTTAACAGTTTACTACCTTCCATCAAATTTACTGTAGAGCTTACAAAAATCCTATACATGAATATTATTTTTATTCACCTTTGCATATTGTTCAGTTAGCCTTTGTATTGTTATTCAACTTTGCTACCTCATTGGTTTTTGAGAGCTACACCTGGTTGGATTGTGATTATTATGTGCTCTAAGATCACACTTATTGCAAGTTGCCTTATAGGATTTTTGTAAGCTCTACTTTAAGATTTATATTGTATTCCTGATAAAATCTCTGTTTTAACTCTTCTGAAGACCAGCTCTTTCATGCCTGTCATGCTACAGTATAATTCATTTTCTCTTATCTTTGACCACTGTCATTCCATTTCCCTACACCTTGTTTTCAGTTTCTGTGAGAAATGTTAGATCAGAGTTTCATTTTTCCACTTGACAGGAAATTATTTGGTACTGATGGGTGGTGAGCACACCACTAGATAGCCAGCTGCGCCCTGCTAGTGATTCCCGTATGTGTGCAAGTAAATCATAGTATTTAAAGCCTCCATATTGCTCTGTCAGTATGACAATGTTATGATAGTTCAGCATAAAACAGGCGTGGCATGATGCCAGCAGTAACAGACAAGTCTTTTTTCTCAAAGAAGCCGAAAAAAAGGGCTCCTTCACTACTTTAAAAACCACTTACTCCTTTGAACATGAAAAAAGATTCATCATATGAAACCCCTACAACTTGTATGACATTTTAAAGTAGCCTTTACCACGAACATATACAACATAGCTCTGAAAGTTCTACATTGCTGCAGGAATTTTCACATTACAGAGAAAAGTTTCATTTATGTTTGACCTTGGAATAGTTGGGTTGTTGGTCTGAACAAGATGGCTGAGACTGCAGGGTCTGCTGACTTTTCTGAGGAGGGATTGGCAGTTTCTAGAAATTATGATGCTTGCTAGTCAAGCATCTGTATGCTTAAGTGCGTGTAAGTCTTCTCCATTATTTGCTGCAACATCTTAATGCGCTTCATTTTGAATTAAGCAAGCAAGGGCTCAGGGCAGGATTCATCAAGGTGATTTCTGAAAAATAAACCGATTCTGCTTTCCACTGTCAGGAAAATAGCTACATAGTTGCACAACAAACTGTATATCATATCAATTCTCTTAAATACAAGCTTAAACAATGATTCTTGACCTTCTCTACATACAGGTCATTTGCCTTGAGGACAGCAGCATCTGTTGTTCTGCAAGACCTAATAGATCCATCAATGTGGAGGCAGACTTGCCTTCAAATATGCCTTAGAAAGTCACCAAACAGAATATTAATCAACAAAAATGCATTTTAAAGGTGCAAGTTTAAGGGCTACATAGAACTGAAAGGATGTTAAAATATAACCTCTATCAAAGGTACAGTTTCTAGATATCAGAGCAGCGAGGACATCTAATATATAAGAAACTAATGGAAGTTTTTAAATCCTTAGCTGAACCTTTCATTGTGAAACATTCATCCCTAACACAATGTTTACATATTTCCTGTTGAGGTCAGATTGTTATCCTTACTACCCATTTTTTTAATGTGCTCACATACGCTAAATAGACTCACAAAATTTAGCTAAATAGACTCAGAAAACTTGAAATTTTAACATAATCAATGACTACGACAAACCTTGATTATCTATTTTCATTGCATATGTAAAGTCTGTGGGACTTCTGTCCAGGAACACTGTTTTAGGTGGTGGAAGACTGGTTGTGTGACTGCTGCATTTGGCCAGTTCAAGAGCATGTTGGTGAGAGGCTTCCAAAACCATTAGCAAATGGACCATAGTGTTTCATGTGAAAGTCTGTTACATTATTAGGGTCTGTAGGAGGAAAGTTCCCTAAGATTTTAAAGGCACTGTTTGTATCATTGGGAGTGAAGGGTAGGTGGGCGATTGTCTCTGAATGGATTTTGGGTAGATTTTTCACAACTTTCCTTTTTAAAGGCGAGATTGGTTTAAGGATAATGTTTGAGAATTATCTCATGAGTATGTTTGTAAGTTCTTCGGGACAATGGATTTTACTGTGATGAGTCAGGTGTGCTTCATGAGTGAGGACTGGTGAGACGAGTGGTGATGTGGGTCTTTCGGTTCACTGTGTTGATGAAGGAGTGCCAGTTATCTGTTTGCCTCTATATGATTAGGTTAATGATAGATTTATTTAAGAATATTAATTTGATCTCTGATTTCTATCAATGGTGAGTGGTTATGTGTAAGGTGGTTTCTTTACGATGTGTGTAATTTATGGGAGTAGGTAGTAGTTTGTAGGAAGCTAACAACCAGGGACGTATATTACCAGTACTAACCGCCTGGGTATCTGGAGGGTTAGTGACGCCTGTTTAGTGATCCAGCACTCAGGTGGTCGTCACGTTGCACTCCTCTGACCCAGGTAGCTGTCTTTTGTATTGACTGGGTGAGCTGGATAGAGTGTGCTCAGGATGGGTAAGTGGTCAGAGGATGGTTGCCGTAGCATCCTTCCATGTAATGCTGGTGTGAGCAGAATGTTGTTTCACAAAGTTAGCTGCAGGAGCTGGTGGACTAGGAGTCTGGTTGGTTGGTTGGTTGCATAGGTTAAGTATACTGAGAAGTTACAGTTGAAGAGATTCACCTCAGAGATCATAAGTGTGAATGCTGAACAAAGTGGACATTCAAATCTTTAATAATGGGAGCATCTTACCGAGGTTCTGCTGTTGGGTAGTGTATCTTATGGGGTATGTAGAGTGAGGAGGTATGCACATGTTGATTATCTTGCACCTAGTACTGTGTTTATAGGATATTGTTGTTGTCTGTGAGCTGTTATATGGTGTCAGTTGTGGAGAAAATTATGGTTTGGTGAATAAGTGTCATGAGTACCTACTCCTTGTCTGTTATTTCTTACAGCTGTGAGATCTGGATGTGAGACTAGCTTCTTAGATGAGTACTACAAGGATACTGCATTCTCTTAGTCAGCTGAGAATTTCTATGTATTTGTTCTTATCATTACTAGCACTGAATTGCAAAATCTTTAGTTTGGCATTGCAGTTCTGTGGCGTAGAATGATCTATTTGTGAAGACTGAAAATGCGCATTCTGTAATGCTGTTTATTGGAAATTTGTGCTCGAGGTGAAGGTGTTTGTGACGGAGTGTTGTAAGTTATTTTCTGAATGGTTGCTGTACGTCCAGTGTTCTGAGTAGTCTCCAGTGGATGACAGTGATGTACAGTGGAGGTGATACCACTGACTGTAGTTAAAACACAAATTGTAGTAGTGCTTTTTGATATAATTGGCACTATGAACACATGTCATAAGCAGGAATTAGTAGTTAGATGACCTGGCCATTACCTCCCTGTAGTTAACACATATGTGTGAATTCTTCAGATGCCTGAGTATAACCTTAAATAACACACTGCACAAAAATTAACTTTACACCAGTGAATGAGAGGTCTCATATTGATCACCTGTTAACTTTAAAGAGGTTGGTATGTTATCAGATCTTTTAGTCGTTATGTCATTACATTACTTTGAAAGTGAAAATACCATTTTTATACTAGTTTTCTGAAGAGACGTAGTAAGAGCAATGGTAAAGGGAAAAAAATGTTGTCAATCACACCAATGGGAAAAAGATATTGCTAAGCTCATTAAATGAAAAATAATATTGTTAAGCTTACTAAAGGAAAACAATATTGTTGTTAAGGTTATGGCAGTATAGATTTCCCATATAATATCCTTCATGTCGAAATATACAAGGAGTAGAAATAGGGCATGAAATCAATATCCCAACGATGGTCTAATTCAAGAAACAAAACTGATAACTAAAACACACAACACCACAGTGGCAGTCGGTAAGGGAGCTGTGAACATGGTTTAATACAAACATAATATTATGATCGTAGGAAGACTCTCCATATATAATATATCAAATAAGAAACAAAAATAGCCTCTAACATAGAAGCTAAAGATAACATATGGAACACACAACACTAAAATGTCCAGGACTAGAAATATAATAACCTTAAACACAAAACTGACTGCAAACATGTACATAAACTGATTTACTGGTAAACAATAACACTGAGAGGAATACATATGAAAATTATTGGTTTGATGCAAGGTACAAAAAAAAGGCAACTGGAGGTGTACAGTACATAGCAAAGATAAACAATGAAACAGTTTACATGGATTAGTAATATTACAGCCAATTTTGTTGTCGCTAGACTGGTGAAGCCATAATGCAAGAATAAACTGGAGTCCAAATATAAGAATCAAAAGTTCAAAATGCGTTGTGAAAACTGGTACCAGAATGAAGTAATTAAACACAAGAAGATAGATATCAGCATAAAACATGGAAAATCCATGAAATAAAATTATCAATGGAATAATCATAATTACACACATATGAATATTTCATGCAGTTTCAAGGAAAAACAAACTAGCTCAACTAAATACTTTAATGTGGCAACATGAGGAAAAGAGAAAAGCTTTGGAAATGATTTACATCTTGTACGACATTTTTACTTCACAATAAAAGTATTCTCTTAAACAGGGTCATCTTGGGGCTCAGCGAGGCCATTCCTTTCAAATTACAGTCTGCGTACACCATCCAAATATATTAGTGCGAATGGAAAATTTAGGTAGGCTAAACATTAATTGAAAACATCAGGGGAGACCCATTATGAAGAAGAACAAAGTAACTTGTCAACTTTACCTTTTACTGCAGATAATATCTGAAGAATTAATTTCAATGAGTCCTTAACTTTACAGAGATGCAGAAGTGTCTTGTTCCTCTGAAAAATATAAAGAACAAAATGGTAATCAGCAGCGTAGTTACAAGAGGATGGAGGGTAGGCCCCAGGAACCACCGACTGTTTAGGGTTTTTATGATATCCAATTCTGCCTAGCTCCTAGGTTGCCATCCAGTCAATTTGGCCGTGATAATCTTGGCAAATCTATCCCCAAGTGTCCCAAATATCTAAACGCCAGTGGTAGATAGCACCTCGACTTAACTCAAAATATCACATATTGTTTACTTGACACTTATAGAGCCTAGCTTTCATGTGGTAATCAATAAGATTTGAAAAAGAACTTGGTCTAAATACAACACAAACACTTTAAACAGCTAATGTTAGAAATGAAAAGAAAAATACTAATCAATAATAACAAATATAAATAAACCGTAACTTTTATTCTGTCCCTTACCACCATGCATGTCTGTTCAAACAAAACAAGCTGACCAAAAATAATTCTTTATGAACGTCTCGATTAACTAGAATTTCCCAAGAAACAATAACATATAAGAGAAGTTTTAGTTTGCAAACAAAACAAATACTTAAAACAGCTAACACAAAAGTAAAAAATAGATATCATAAATGATCATAAATTAAAGCCAGTAACTATCAATAGCTGTCGCTTACACTCACGAATGGCTGACCCGTACCATATTTTGGTCTTCCGCTTCACGTACAAATCTTGACCTATAACAATTATAAATTATAATTACTATAATTTTCTTTAATCATTATATTACAATTTTCTTATGTTAATAATTAGTATAACAAACACAAACAAAAACTGTAGAACTATCAGAGGACAAATTTCAGGCAGCAACTATGAACATTCGGGAAGGTTTGATCATTTCTCTCCTGCTCCTGCCTCTCTCTCCATCTCCCATATGGCCTTCCCATACACCAAGATGATATATATATATGTATATATATATATATATATATATATATATATATATATATATATATATATATATATATATATATATATATATATATATACATATATATATATATATATATATATATATGTGTGTGGGTGATTATTGGTGCATATGCACCTGGGCATGAGAAGAAAGATCATGAGAGGCAAGTGTTTTGGGAGCAGCTGAATGAGTGTGTTAATGGTTTCGATGCACGAGACCGGGTTATAGTGTTGGGTGATTTGAATGCAAAGGTGAGTAATGTGGCAGTTGAGGGAATAATTGGTGTACATGGGGTGTTCAGTGTTGTAAATGGAAATGGTGGAGAGCTTGTAGATTTATGTGCTGAAAAAGGACTGATGATTGGGAATACCTGGTTTAAAAAGCGAGATATACATAAGTATACTTATGTAAGTAGAAGAGATGGCCAGAGACCGTTACTGGTTTACGTGTTATTTGACAGGCGCGCGAAAGAGAGACTTTTGGATGTTAAAGTGCTGAGAGGTGCAACTGGAGGGATGTCTGATCATTATCTTGTGGAGGCTAAGGTGAAGATTTGTATGGGTTTTCAGAAAAGAAGAGTGAATGTTGGGGTGAAGAGGGTGGTGAGAGTAAGTGAGCTTGGGAAGGAGACTTGTGTGAGGAAGTACCAGGAGAGACTGAGTACAGAATGGAAAAAGGTGAGAACAATGGAAGTAAGGGGAGTGGGGGAGGAATGGGATGTATTTAGGGAATCAGTGATGGATTGCGCAAAAGATGCTTGTGGCTTGAGAAGAGTGGGAGGTGGGTTGATTAGAAAGGGTAGTGAGTGGTGGGATGAAGAAGTAAGAGTATTAGTGAAAGAGAAGAGAGAGGCATTTGGACTATTTTTGCAGGGAAAAAATGAAATTGAGTGGGAGACGTATAAAAGAAAGAGACAGGAGGTCAAGAGAAAGGTGCAAGAGGTGAAAAAAAGGGCAAATGAGAGTTGGGGTGAGAGAGTATCATTAAATTTTAGGGAGAATAAAAAGATGTTCTGGAAGGAGGTAAATAAAGTGCGTAAGACAAGGGAGCAAATGGGAACTTCAGTGAAGGGCGCAAATGGGGAGGTGATAACAAGTAGTGGTGATGTGAGAAGGAGATGGAGTGAGTATTTTGAAGGTTTGTTGAATGTGTTTGATGATAGAGTGGCGGATATAGGGTGTTTTGGTCGAGGTGGTGTGCAAAGTGCGAGTTTTAGGGAAAATGAGTTGGTAAACAGAGAAGAGGTAGTAAAAGCTTTGCGGAAGATGAAAGCCGGCAAGGCAGCAGGTTTGGATGGTATTGCAGTGGAATTTATTAAAAAAGGGGGTGACTGTATTGTTGACTGGTTGGTAAGGTTATTTAATGTATGTATGATTCATGGTGAGGTGCCTGAGGATTGGCGGAATGCGTTCATAGTGCCATTGTACAAAGGCAAAGGGGATAAGAGTGAGTGCTCAAATAACAGAGGTATAAGTTTGTTGAGTATTCCTGGCAAATTATATGGGAGGGTATTGATTGAGAGGGTGAAGGCATGTACAGAGCATCAGACTGGGGAAGAGCAGTGTGGTTTTAGAAGTGGTAGAGGATGTGTGGATCAGGTGTTTGCTTTGAAGAATGTATGTGAGAAATACTTAGAAAAGCAAATGGATTTGTATGTAGCATTTATGGATCTGGAGAAGGCATATGATAGAGTTGATAGAGATGCTCTGTGGAAGGTAT
Organism: Panulirus ornatus; assembly: GCF_036320965.1. Lineage (NCBI taxonomy): Eukaryota > Metazoa > Arthropoda > Malacostraca > Decapoda > Palinuridae > Panulirus > Panulirus ornatus. The sequence continues at coordinate 14,591,343 of NC_092293.1, read as the reverse complement.
TAAGAATATACGGTGTGGGAGGCAAGTTGTTAGAAGCAGTGAAAAGTTTTTATAGAGGATGTAAGGCATGTGTACGTGTAGGAAGAGAGGAAAGTGATTGGTTCTCAGTGAAAGTAGGTTTGCGGCAGGGGTGTGTGATGTCTCCATGGTCGTTTAATTTGTTTATGGATGGGGTTGTTAGGGAGGTGAATGCAAGAGCTTTGGAAAGAGGGGCAAGTATGAAGTCTGTTGGGGATGAGAGAGCTTAGGAAGTGAGTCAGTTGTTGTTCGCTGATGATACAGCGCTGGTGGCTGATTCATGTGAGAAACTGCAGAAGCTGGTGACTGAGTTTGGTAAAGTGTGTGAAAGAAGAAAGTTAAGAGTAAATGTGAATAGGAGCAAGGTTCTTAGGTACAGTAGGGTTGAGGGTCAAGTCAATTGGGAGGTGAGTTTGAATGGAGAAAAACTCGAGGAAGTGAAGTGTTTTAGATATCTGGGAGTAGATCTGGCAGCGGATGGAAACATGGAAGCGGAAGTGGATCATAGGGTGGGGGAGGGGGCGAAAATTCTGGGAGCCTTGAAGAATGTGTGGAAGTCGAGAACATTATCTCGGAAAGCAAAAATGGGTATGTTTGAAGGAATAGTGGTTCCAACAATGTTGTATGGTTGCGAGGCGTGGACTATGGATAGAGTTGTGCGCAGGAGGATGGATGTGCTGGAAATGAGATGTTTGAGGACAATGTGTGGTGTGAGGTGGTTTGATCGAGTAAGTAACGTAAGGGTAAGAGAGATGTGTGGAAATAAAAAGAGCGTGGTTGAGAGAGCAGAAGAGGGTGTTTTGAAATGGTTTGGTCACATGGAGAGAATGAGTGAGGAAAGATTGACCAAGAGGATATATGTGTCGGAGGTGGAGGGAACGAGGAGAAGAGGGAGACCAAATTGGAGGTGGAAAGATGGAGTGAAAAAGATTTTGTGTGATCGGGGCCTGAACATGTAGGAGGGTGATAGGAGGGCAAAGAATAGAGTGAATTGGAGCGATGTGGTATACCGGGGTTGACGTGCTGTCAGTGGATTGAATCAAGGCATATGTATGGGGGTGGGTTGGGCCATTTCTTTCGTCTGTTTCCTTGCGCTACCTCGCAAACGCGGGAGAGAGCGACAAAGCAAAATAAAAAAAAAAAATATATATATATATATATATATATATATATATATATATATATATATATATATATATATATATATATATATATATATATATATATATATATATATATATATATATATATATATATATATCTGGCCAATTCCCTGATCAACTTTGTGTTAACGTAGGCTGCATAAAATATGCAAAATCACTGACCTCATTAGAGGTTACTATATTATACGAAATAATTTAATAGATTTTTGTTTATTCTCCATAGATTTGAGACACTTTAAAAGCCTAGCTTGTATACTATACTTTGAGCGCTGCAGATAAACCATTTCTAAATTTAAAAAGGAATCTACCTAACTTCTAACATCTAACCCCTTAGTCAAAGCAATTAACCATGGTTTAGGTTCAGATTTATCAGAGTTTAACCACGTTATTTAACCCCAAAAATCTGTCATCTAATTGAAGATCTTCATGATCTAGATATGTGGAAACATCAAATATTGTAATCTTACTGCATGTCTGCCTTCCATCTGGTCCCTTCATAATAACATCTTCAGAACCACAAGTGGTTAAGAAATCTAACAGCATCATTAATCTTGACAGTTACATAAGGTCTATATCTTCCTTGAACGAAATCTTAAAACTCCTGTGGTACTTACAGAGTCGTACTGTCCTCTGTAGCTTCTGGTGAAATTCCAAATGTACTGTAAGGGGGATGATATGGCCTCAGCCTACACAAAGGTCACTGTGTCTCTGGCTCTCCGCCTCCAGAGTTAATTCCCTCATTTCCTCGTCATGCCTATCACTCAGGCGAGGAGGATGACCAACCCTGTAACATTTTGTTCTCAGTGTTCTTCCCCCTTTCCTCTCACCAGAGTTACTTTTACCCTTGGTGTTCATCACCCCGATACCATCTCGAAGCTTCGTTCATCCCCCTTTGGGCACCCGGGACCATCATTCCTGGTCTTAGTTGATGAATTTTGACAATAGTGTTATTATTACCCCTCGATTTTCTTGTCTTAAGACTTGGTATGAAGTGGTTTCTAACCCCTCCAATTCTAATTCAATGCCTTGCCCAAGTTATGGGGACACTTGGAGGACGAGGTACGTCATGTCAAAACCCAGACTCAATCATCAACTTTACAGTTGAAAGGAATCCATTAATATCTCGATCGTCAACATTTGACGACTTCAATATATATTCTGAATTTACTATATACTCCCTACTTGGGCCTAAAACTTTATTTCTGATCACAACTCCAGCCCAGTGGTATGGGATATAGAGAAACGCATGAGGAACTGCAGACGAAGAAGCCCTGGAGAAAGTAAGAATCCAACCCAAGATAAACACACCTTTTGAATCAACGCTCACGTTTATTGAATTTAAAAAAGAAATCTTGTTGCTACTTAGCGTTGCTTTGGTCTTGCATTGCTTCAAGAGGGCTGTCAGCAGCAGTGGTCTAGGTGTGGCAATGGTCAAATCATGAGATAAATGACTCCCACCTTAGTGACAGCTCTAACTACATGGTTTGGCCAGCCACAACGCCTCCTCCCACCACTTCTACCATCTTTGACCAAACTTAAAACTCCTTTACCCACAGTATGGCTGGCTCCATCGGTTTTATAACCACCTGGGACCATCAGCCAATTTTCTTGGGCTTGGCTGAATTTTCCTTTTTTTCTCGAAGCGTTTGTCACCGTGTCCGGGAATTTAACCTTTACATGGAGGCTCCAGTTTTCGCTCTAGTATCTAGTTCGCCAAATAACTTCTTTATAAATGAGGTCCATTACAAAGTAAAGCATCATAAGTGGATCCAATGAAGTCCATTACAAAGTAAAGCATCATAAGTGGATCTCATGAAGTCCATTACAAAGTAAAGCATCATAAGTGGATCCAATTAAGTCCACTACAAAGTAAAGCATCATAAGTGGATCAAATGAAGTCCATTACAAAGTAAAGCATCATAAGTGGATCCAATGGAGTCCATTACAAAGTAAAGCAACATAAGTGGAGGCAGCCAAGATACTTCTCCGTGGTGGGGTTTGCTACGTGGTTGGTGGATATGGCCCTCCCCCACATGGTCACAGTGGTTGACCTCGTCTACGTCAACACATTATGAGGTCAAAAAAATTCACGAAATCTATTTCGCGTCCATACCAACATTAACCACATTCCATTTCCTCCACTGGGTATTCCACCTCCATAACAACAGCCAAATTCCACTCCATCCATCTCTTCCATGTCTGGGTATTCCACCTCCATATCTACACAGCCAAATGCCACTCCATCCATCACTTCCACGTCTGGGTATTCCACCTCCATGTCCACACAGCCATAGCCCATGTCAAATACATGGACATATTCAAATTCCATCACCTGGACAAAGGAGGATCGTCCTACCTCCTTGGTGAACATTATTATATTGAAGTGTTTGATGAAAGGTTGAGGGAGCTTGCAAGGCGGAGCAGAGATGTTCACTCTTGTTGTCTTACCTATGTTGTACATTCAGCAATTTGAGTGGTGGCAATCCAGTTTCAAGTATCATATGGATTTTGACTTCGTCAACTCTGGTGCTTTTCTTAGCACTGTATTCCAACCCTTAAGTAGCTTATGTGTGGTCTAAGCTGGCTTATGCCTCCTGCCTTGATTACTTATCTGATCTTCAGTCTTATTTAAAATACCATGAATTATTTTCAATATGTTTTCATAGATTTGTTTATTCTCCATAGATTTGAAACATTTTAACAGCCTAGCTTGCATACTATACTTTGAGCGCTGCACATAAACCATTTCTAAATTTAACAAAGAATCCACCTCACTTGTGACATCTAACCCCTTAATCAAAGCATTCAACTATGGTTTAGGATCAGATTTATCTGAACGTCATTTAACCCCAACAAATCTGTCATCTAATTGAAGATCTTCATGATCTAAATATGTGGGAAAATCAAATATGATAATCTCAGTGCATGTCTGCCTTCCATCTGGTCCCTCCATAATAACACCTTCGGAACCACAAGTGGGTAAGACATCTAACAGTATCATTGATCTTGACAGACACATAAGGTCTATATCTTCCTTGAACGAAACCTTAAAACTCCTGTGATACTTACAGAGTCGTACTGTCCTCTGTAGCTTCTGGTGAAACTCCAGATGTACTGTTAAGGAATCCATTAATATCAAGATCGTCAACATTTGACAACTTCAATACATATCCTGAACTTACTCTTCCTCGCTACTTGGGCCTAAAACTTTATTTCTGAGCACAACTCCAGCCAAATGGTATGAGATATAGAGAAACGCATGTGGAACTGCAGACGAAGAAGCCCTGGAGAAAGTAGGAATCCAACCCTAGATAAACACACCTTTCGAATCAACGCTCACGTTTATTGAAATTAAAAAAGAAATCTTGTTGCTACTTAGCGTTGTTTTGGTCTTGCTTTGCTTTAAGAGGGCTGCCAGCAGCAGTGGTCGAGGTGTGGCAATGGTCAAATCATTAGATAAATGACTCCCACCTGAGTGACAGCTGTAACTACATGGTTTGGTCAGCCACAATGCCTCCCACCACCACTTCCACCATCTTTGACCAAACTTAAAACTCCTTTACCCCCAGTATGGCTGGCGTCATCGGTATTATTACCATTTGGAACCATCAGCCAATTTTCTTGGATTTGGATGAATTTTCTTTTTTTTCCGAAGCGTTTGTCGCCGTTGCCGGGAATCTACCCCTTACATGGGAGCTCTGGTTGTCGCTGTGGTATTTAGTTCGCCAAATAACTTCTTTATAAATGAAGTCCATTACAAAGTAAAGCATCATAAGTGGATCCAATGAAGTCCATTACAAAGTAAAGGATCATACGTGGATGCAGCCAGGATACTTCTCTGTCGTGGGGCTCGCTACGTGGTTGGTGGATGTGGCCCTTCCCGCCACATGGTCACAGTGGTTGACCTAGTTTACGTCAACACATTACGAGGTCAACCTTCACCAAATCCATATGGCGTTCATACCAGTTTCACTCATATTCCATTTCCTCCAATTCCACTTCTGGGTATTCTACCTCCATTTCCACACAGCCAAATTCCACTCCATCCATGACTTGCACGTCCGGGTATTCCACCAATTCCACTACATCCATCTCTTCAACGTCTGGGTATTCCACCTCCATGTCCACACAGCCATAGCCCATGTCAAATACATGGACATATTCAAATTCCATCACCTGGACAAGGGAGATTCGTCCTACCTCCTTGGTGAACATTATTATATTGAAGTGTTTGATGAAAGGTTGAGGGAGCTTGCAAAGCGGAGCAGAGATGTTCACTCTTGTTGTCTTACCTATGTTGTACATTCAGCAATTTGAGTGGTGGCAATCCAGTTTCAAGTATCATATGGATTTTGACTTCGTCAACTCTGGTGCTTTTCTTAGCACTGTATTCCAACCCTTAAGTAGCTTATGTGTGGTCTAAGCTGGCTTATGCCTCCTGCCTTGATTACTTATCTGATCTTCAGTCTTATTTAAAATGCCATGAATTATTTTCAATATGTTTTCATAGATTTGTGTTTATTCTCCATAGATTTGAAACATTTTAACAGCCTAGCTTGTATACTATACTTTGAGCGCTGCACATAAACCATTTCTAAATTTAACAAAGAATCCACCTCACTTGTGACATCTAACCCCTTAATCAAAGCATTCTACTATGGTTTAGGATCAGATTTATCTGAACGTCATTTAACCCCAACAAATCTGTCATCTAATTGAAGATCTTCATGATCTAAATATGTGGGAAAATCAAATATGATAATCTCAGTGCATGTCTGCCTTCCATCTGGTCCCTCCATAATAACACCTTCGGAACCACAAGTGGGTAAGACATCTAACAGTATCATTGATCTTGACAGACACATAAGGTCTATATCTTTCTTGAACGAAACCTTAAAACTCCTGTGATACTTACAGAGTCGTACTGTCCTCTGTAGCTTCTGGTGAAACTCCAGATGTACTGTTAAGGAATCCATTAATATCAAGATCGTCAACAATTGACAACTTCAATACATATTCTGAACTTACTATTCCTCGCTACTTGGGCCTAAAACTATATTTCTTAGCACAACTCCAGCCAAATTGTATGAGATATAGAGAAACGCATGTGGAACTGCAGACGAAGAAGCCCTGGAGAAAGTAGGAATCCAACCCTAGATAACCACACCTTTCGAATCAACGCTCACGTTTATTGAAATTAAAAAAGAAATCTTGTTGCTACTTAGCGTTGTTTTGGTCTTACTTTGCTTCAAGAGGGCTGCCAGCAGCAGTGGTCGAGGTGTGGCAATGGTCAAATCATTAGATAAATGACTCCCACCTGAGTGACAGCTGTAACTACATGGTTTGGTCAGCCACAATGCCTCCCACCACCACTTCCACCATCTTTGACCAAACTTAAAACTCCTTTACCCCCAGTATGGCTGGCTTCATCGGTATTATTACCATTTGGAACCATCAGCCAATTTTCTTGGATTTGGATGAATTTTCTTTATTTTTCCGAAGCGTTTGTCGCCGTTGCCGGGAATTTAGCCCTTACATGGGAGCTCCGGTTGTCGCTGTGGTATTTAGTTCGCCAAATAACTTCTTTATAAATGAAGTCCATTACAAAGTAAAGCATCATAAGTGGATCCAATGAAGTCCATTACAAAGTAAAGGATCATACGTGGATGCAGCCACGATACTTCTCCGTCGTGTGGCTCGCTACGTGGTTGGTGGATGTGGCCCTTCCCGCCACATGGTCACAGTGGTTGACCTAGTTTACGTCAACACAATACGAGGTCAACCTTCACCAAATCCATATGGCGTTCATAACAGTTTCACCCATATTCCATTTCCTCCAATTCCACTTCTGGGTATTCCACCTCCATTCCATTTACACACAGCCAAATTCCACTCCATCCATGACTTCCACGTCTAGGTATTCCACCAATTCCACTCCATCCATCTCTTCAACGTCTGGGTATTCCACCTCCATACCCACACAGCCAAATTCCACTCCATCCATCACTTCCACGTCTGGGTATTCCACCTCCATGTCCACACAGCCATAGCCCATGTCAAACACATGGACATATTCAAATTCCATCACCTGGCCAAAGGAGAATCGTCCTACCTCCTTGGTGAACATTATTATATTGAAGTGTTCGAGAAAAGGTTGAGGTAGCTGGCAAGGCGGAGCAGAGATGTTCACTCGACAGAGGTCACAGCTCAAATGATGCTCTCGGTCCCGGCTCCCGCCCTGATATACCCTGGGAACTGATCATATCCTAGCATAGTTTAATATAATGAAGTCTAATATTTTTTTTTTTTTTATACTCTGTCGCTGTCTCCCGCGTCTGCGAGGTAGCGCAAGGAAACAGACGAAAGAAATGGCCCACCCCCCCCCCCCATACACATGTACATACACACGTCCACACACGCAAATATACATACCTACACAGCTTTCCATGGTTTACCCCAGACGCTTCACATGCCTTGATTCAATCCACTGACAGCACGTCAACCCCTGTATACCACATCGCTCCAATTCACTCTATTCCTTGCCCTCCTTTCACCCTCCTGCATGTTCAGGCCCCGATCACACAAAATCTTTTTCACTCATCTTTCCACCTCCAATTTGGTCTCCCTCTTCTCCTCGTTCCCTCCACCTCCGACACATATATCCTCTTGGTCAATCTTTCCTCACTCATTCTCTCCATGTGCCCAAACCATTTCAAAACACCCTCTTCTGCTCTCTCAACCACGCTCTTTTTATTTCCACACATCTCTCTTACCCTTACGTTACTTACTCGATCAAACCACCTCACACCACACATTGTCCTCAAACATCTCATTTCCAGCACATCCATCCTCCTGCGCACAACTCTATCCATAGCCCACGCCTCGCAAAATCAATAGCGAAATCAATACTTTAATATAGTTAAGTTTATTTCTCAATAGTTTAATACATGTGCCTCACAACAGTTCCTTCACCCATACAATATGACTTTCACGGCACCAGCCAGCAGGAAAAATGTTGGATATAGGAGTGACTGAATATTTTGTCGGGAACAGAGATAATTGAATATTTGGTACGATCGATCAAAATGCCTTTTATAGGCAAATAATTTCTGATTTTTCAAATGATTTTTTCCATCTGTTGGAACTGGTGTAAGTAATTAAAGATATGAAAACAGATGGAAAAGTTCAGTTTAACGCTTTTACGAATGTCTTGCTGCGTGTTTGGGAAGAGCAGTAAACTACAGGAATATATTGGTCTAATGTCCCCTGCTCGTCCAACAGCAGATATTGTATGGTCTGAGACATTATTTCTGGTGAAGGTGGATTCTCTCCGGCATTGCGTAAATCACTTCCACAAACTTGCGCCATTTTGCACAAATACAGATCCGATATGATGCGTTTCCCAGCTCTGTTACGTTATGGACCCTAGTCATCCTAGCCTAGCCTAGCCTAAATAAAAAAGGTGTGGAATAATGTGCAACATTTCTCCTTCATTACAAGTGATAATAAACCTAGGCTATACAGCAACCAGGAACGTCCATATTTGTCTAACTTCTCACATGTCTGTGTCATCTGTCTTCAAACATGTCGGCCATTACCATGAGGGCAATTGCAGCTTTTGATTTTGAATATCACACGTTTCGTCTCTGCCGTGAGACCTTCATACTTAAATAAAATGGTGGGCCGTAAGAAATATATGTCCATCGAAGGTCAACTATATGGCTCAGTTCCATCATCAGTTTCTAAGAAAACTGAAAAGGTGAGGTGCCAACGAGATTCGAACTCGGATTGCTGGATCCAGAGTCCAGAGTGCTAACTCTTACACCATGGGACCTCATAAGAAAAGATGTGATTTCATCTAAATGTTTTACATATAATCAACCAGAGGCCATTCCTCCCTCCCTGCCTGCAGGGTTCAAGGTTTTCTAGAAGGTTCTCGAAGATTCTGGTAAGATCATTACCTTTGAGAGGTCGTCGTTAGATGACAGTCAGGTTCACTCTATGGTTGGTGTTTGTAGTTGGTTGTCCGAGGATGTTGTTATACTTGATCAATTTTGTAATTGTTGACTTTCAGGTAGGAAGTACTCATTTACGATGCATCCTTGTACTCACAACAACCTTATGAGTCACTTCAAGATTTATCTTCACTACAACTTTATCTTCACTACACCATTAAGGTTGAAGTCAATGGTCACATTCACTACAATCTCAACACGACTTGTCTTATACCTAACCCATATTATCACCACATCCATGTACATGTATTTCTTGCAGAATAACGCTGACATCACTGATTTCTGTGAAAATTGACATATACAGCCTTACGTATCTATCGATCTATCTAATATCTGTTTTTTACCTGTCTATCTATCTATCTATCTATCTATCTACCTTTCTAAATCAGAAAGTCAACAATAATATCATTAATGATACGTATAACTACGTCCTCTCAATGGCAGTTCCTACCCAGAATCTTCGAGAACCTTCTAGAAAACCATAGTTTTCTGGAAGGTTCTAGAAGATTCTGGTGAGATAATTGCCATTGAGAGGACATTGTTATACTTCATATATCAATGATTCTATTATTGTTGACTTTCAGATAAAGATAGATATATAGATAGATAGATAGTTAGATTGATAGACTGATAGAGCGATATTTAGATAGGTATATTGATAGATAAGTTTCATCAATACTGTATCTTACGCCATCTCCTGTTGCTGGACATATGTTCAACCAGCATTGGGAAAACCTCCAGTAGACCTTAATGTAAAGCAAGATAATAACAAAACCTGCAATAAAAGAATACGATCAACTCCCCAGTGCAGAAATATTGTGACCAGAAAGTCTTCTAGCAAGATGTCAGACACTTCCACGGGAATCACAAACATAACATCAAATATCTGAAAGTCAACAATAACAAAACTAATGATGATAATGAAACTATAACAACAAAAATGATAAACATATGGAAAATAGTGCTCTAGATTATGTTTCTAGAAAACAAACTTTAACGAAAACTGTGAAAAGAAATACCCATCTGGCTGATACGACACAGTAAAAGGACCATCCCACAACCAACTCTAAACTGAACCTGACTGTCCCCTAACAACGTCCTCTCAATGGTATTTATCTTACCAGAATCTCGTAGAACTTTCCAGAAAATCAAGAACTCTGCAGGCAAGGAGGGAGGAATGGCCTCTGGCTGCTGATGATAACCACATTATTCTATATATATACTTTTACCTACAACCGAAGGTTGACCGGCCAGCCCAAGTGGCTACAGAGGTTGTATCCATGAAAGAAACGGACCCACCAGCAGACGAATTCGGTTGGCAGGTTGTATCGAAGAAGAGGAAAAAGAAGGTTGCCCAACCAGCCCAACCAGAAGGGTGTAGCAAAGAAACGAAAGAAGGCTGCCCAACCAACCTGGGTGGTAGTAAGGATGGCTGCTCCACAACCCCAGGTCGTTAGGCAGACTGTAGCCATGGAAGAACGGAAGGCTGCTCGTCCACCAGCCCAGGTACCGAGTGAGCGTGTAGCTATGCTGGCTGACCCACCAGCTCGGGTAGATAGCTACGCCCAGATGGCTATGTCGGGTACAGCAAAGAAACAAACCCCACAACTACTCCACGAGGTTTGCAAGCCTGCACCCAAAAAGATGAAGACGAAGGTTGCCACACTACCCAATGCACCACCACATGTCTAGAAAGGGAAAAGGTGGACAGAATGGCTGGAGGTCCCACTCCAACAACAAAATCACCTTAGGAGCCAAGTTCCATCCATCATTGAAAATATATATATATATATATATATATATATATATATATATATATATATATATATATATATATATATATATATATATAAACTACATTGCAACTTACATATGAATAGAATCATCAAACTTCACTATATTAGCTTTACTATATTTAAATATAAACAAGGTCTAACCGAGGTTACTTGGTTGAGCAAGACGTGAGAATATCATCAATTGGCCCTCCAGCCCTGGGTTCAAATTGTCGTTCTGACGTATCTCGAGTTCAGTGCTGATACAGGACCATTGATTACAGGACTATCTTGTTAGTCTGTGTAACTTCGCCTGAACCAATCCAAGTCTTCAATGGCTTTCTGTTACTACAAACGGGATTACAAAGGAAAGGCTTCCTTTGTTAGTTTCATGAATACCTTCGTTCAAATGAAGGGAAAGACTATTACTATGAAGCGGTACCTTATCAGCAGGAAAGAGCTGCAGCAACGGTATGAAAGTTACTGCAAGATACATAACGAGCCCGTGGCTTCCAACGTAAACATCGGCCGCCATTTGGGTTCACTCGGCATCATGTGTGACACCAAGATTGGACCCGTTGGCAAACAGGAACGATACTATTCTGGTATCATGTGGCTCGATGGCGCAGGATCACCAACTGAAATGCAAAGAAAATGGAGAAAGCCGCCCAAACGTATCATGAAGGCCGTGCAAGAGAAGATCGAGAGGAATCGGTTGAGAGACGATATCGCTCACAGTATATTGAAATTTATGCCCAAGACTTCCCCTGATCTCCAGACACAGCCAGTCACAGAGACCACAAGCCCCGCTTCCCAGACACAGCAAGTCACAGAGACCACCAGCCCCGCTCCCCAGACACAGCCAGTCATAGAGACCACCAACCCCGCTCCCCAGACACAGCAAGTCACAGAGACCACCAGCCCCGCTCCCCAGACACAGCCAGACACACAGCCCACCAGCCCCGTCCCCCACACAGAGCCACAAGATCCTGATATTGAGGAAGCAAATGAATTTCTCGATGATTTTTTGCTTTCACTGGAGAAGAACTGATGAGTTCCTTATAGACAAGACAAAATGTTCAAAAAGGAATCTATATAAGTTCACTTATGGAGTGAGATCTTTGACGGAGCTGTGCTGCCTATAGCACAGCCTACCAAAGGGTGATCTTTGCTGTCGTGCAGTAACCTCATGAGGGCGGAGTCCGGCTACACTTTCTTTATTGAGGAAAAGATCTCTGCACTAATATTGAGTTTCTCCGTTGGCGTCAGGGTAAACACCCATCCCCCCCGAAGCTTGGTTACCTTTCCGTGGTGGGGGGGACTTCATGGATTGGGCAGTAGCAACCATCGTTGGTTGCTTCTGTTCAATCCATGAACGAAAAACCAAGCATCTTGAACGTAATTGTCGTAGAAATTCACTTGGTGTCAAAACTGACGCGAAAGTGGTTGTCTCAATTTTGTCAGAAATGTTTGTGCGTTTCGGCCTGATGGCGGGAGTCGGTTTGGCGCTGTGGTCATGAGGGAATACGAGGAAGATTGGCAACCGTCCCAGAAGTAGCTACAGTGAGGCCCAGCAGCTGTCCCTAATACTGTGGAAGGCACTCATGTAAGGTGTGCAGTGAGGCGCAGCAGTAACAAGGGAAACGGACAACCAAAACAGCAATCTTGATCATCAGGAGGCTATCCAATGCTCAGAGTAGATAAGGACGATTATTGTATGGCTTCGCTCAGAGGATGAAAATCTTAGCCGTGAAAATCAACAAGTAAAATAACTAGTAGTTAGTGGTAGTGAAGTGGAATTACCGCATTTCTGTGGTCTTAATAGTAAAACGAAACTTTTCGTTTTCTCCATCAATCTAGAGGTGTTGTAGACCACCATCCTTAAGGTTGTAAGGTAATGGTAACTACAAGGTTATGACCTCAGCAAATTTGTGATGGAAAGTGCAGGAAATGTGGTAATGTATATAATATAAATTATATAGTTGTATAATAAATGTGTAATAAAATTTTGTCTTCTCTGTGCCCGTTCATTAATTCAAATACAGGTAAGTTTTCTCTCTAACGAGGTGGGATAAGCTACGTGCACTCGGCTTGTAAATGTGGTGACTTTCCCTTCATTACCACAATGGTGTGCTGAACTGAAGATGTAGAATTCCGTAGACGAAACTAAGATAGGAAATCAATCTACATCAAAAATTGAAAGCGCCGCTGTGTGTGTGTGTGTGTGTGTGTGTGTGTGTGTGTGTGTGTGTGTGTGTGTGTGTGTTTGTGCGTGTGCGTGTGTGTGTGTGTGTGTGTGTGTGTGTGTGTGTGTGTGTGTGTGTGTGTGTGTGTGTATACTACTTTAATCATTATCACGTGAGAGTTTTGAGGAAGGATTTGTACACTCGTGTTGCCCCGTCTCTTAACCTTGTAAGTGTAAAATATGTTTTCACTCCTATGTGCGCTCACACACACACACACACACACACACACACACACACACACACACATAACCTATAATATTATCTAGTATTCTCTTCAGAAGGATATCTTACACCTTGATTATAAAAGCCAAAGAAAAATTTGTAAAAACATATACATATATTTCCACACGTGTAGATATATGTTATGTATTGAAATGTGGCGGAAAAATTCCTTATATATTAACAAACGTGATTGAGGACTTAAAGAATCTGGTACAAACATAATGGTTATTGTGATAAATGATTTATTTATGATAAATATGTATGGTGTTGCATTATAATGGTTGTTCAGAACCAAGGTTCTTAAACCTGAAATACTATAAGTGAAATACTATAAGAAATAAAAGATCTGTTAAACATAAACATTTATAGTGATTAATCACACAATATATCTTACTGTGGGTATCTAAAACAAAATCCATTGCAAGGACCTAGTTTAAGGCAGGAGCAATTCATTTTTTAACAAAATATTTACCTCTACATCCCTTTTCTTTCGTCACCATTTCTTGTGTTTACTACTATCAAGAAATATCTTTTACGTAACATAAAAATTCTGTATAGGTATTTGATTAATGTTCTTCAACGACGCGTTGTATAACTCTTCGTTAGTGAAGTTCATTTCGTGTAATGGATCATGCATTACAAAGCTGTGTCTATCCACACAAGTGTTACACGTCTCGGATAAAGATATATCTAACATATATATGTCTTTTATGAATATTTGTAAATTGTTCTCCTGACGAACAGTACCTAAGGTTTACGTATCATAGTTTGTCGCTTGTAAGTGATCAAGCATTACGAAGGTGTGTCCATTGCCACAGGTGCTACTGATCCCGGGTAAAGGTATTTTACAATTTTTGTTTCCTTAACCCTTCTAGTTATCTATGCTTCATCTCTGGCTTGATCCTTGCAAGTGACATTTATGGTGTGTAATTCTCTTAATTCTTATCATATAATTAATCAGTTGAGGTGCAGAACACGCTGTTCATCTTGGTCACTCCACTCTGTTCCATACTATTATTCAAAAGGTGTTACCGGACTCAACCCATAAGTCGTTACACCAGGAATGACAAGTAACCTTGGGGAAAGGCTGTATCATCGACCAGGGAAGGGAAGAAATAGCACAGTCTCATCGAAAACCTTTTCGCTTCATAGATATGTGCCATCATCCCCTGCTCCTGTGTAGAGTGCAGCAGCCACGAAGGTGTAGGAGCGCCATCAAAGGTGTGCTGGTGATGTGTGTACTGCTCACACCATCACCTGGGCTGAGCCTCAGGACCTGTTACCCTCCTCCTGAGAAGGACTATTTTTGTGTCCCTACTCATCACACTCCCGAGAACCCCTCAAAATACTCCTCCCGAATTCCTTTCCTACCCAAACCCTTCCCTCTACGTAGTCAGTAATCAAGACAGACATTCATAGCTTCATATGCAGCTACCTGCTGGGCCTGGACGATCATTTTATGTTGAACTTATGGTTCACATTCTGGCTTCATGACCACAAGCTGATAGCCCTTAAATCCAACAACATATATACATCCTGTTATACAACTGATGTTACTGTCTGACGTATGTATGGTGCGGCTTGATGACCTTACCTGCTGATGGCTAATATCGACTGTTATCATCTTGCAAATTGTGTTATTTGTTTGCTTTTCCGTACGGTACACATTCTGGTTAACGAACTTTACTTGTTGATAGCTGTAAATTCAGAGATAATAAAACATACTTACGTGTTACAGAGGCCGTATGATAAGGGCCCGAGCCAGGCAAGGACCTGACGAATCTGTAAACAAGAAATGACCTGTTAAACTAGATCAGAGAAGGGGCCGTCCACACTCTAGATGTAGGACGTAAACCTAGAAAATCTAACAACAACAACAAACAACAGGTAGGTGAAGACCTCACTAGTGTGACAACGACAGTAGATAACTGCTACGAGGAGACCTGCTGGTGACTCTAACAATAACATAACTGTACAGTAAACAGACTTCTAAGAACGGGCTGTCGTAAGACAAGGGCCCATGTCAGGCGGACACCTACCCAATCTAACAACAACAATCTATCTAACTATTTGTTGTCATATATGAATCCTGACTCCATAACTGTTGATTAGTAGATTGCTTCACGTGGCAGAGATGATCCAGTCATTACACACGACAAAGGTACACTACTGAGCTCCGCCTCGTTCAACTCTGGGCTAACTAGCGAGCTACAAGGAACAGCCTTCCTGACCACCATTACCACACCTTGCAACTGCTCACTTGAAACGCTGCTGACAATTAACTGCCACTGTTGGTGTCTTACTGAGCTGTGTTGACGACCCACTCCCACACCTCTTGTATACGTAAGGCTGGTGAACAGTATATGGTCTCCTCCCAACACCGGTCACGAACATTCTCCTATATTTCTTATTTTGTTTATTATAAAAGGAATACATATAGTAACGGGAGCCTAGCTATGATTATTACGCCCAAGTCCAGCACCATTAAGACTGTCTTTATAGATATACAAATACCAGCAGAAGACATGCAGAAGGATTGGCCATGTTGTGTGTGTAGCAGCCAGACACGTGAAGCCACACATCACACCACCGTCCGTGTATGACTGCTGGAGAACATAACCCCAGGTTGTATATACTGGACGAAATGATTGCTCATCAAATTGGAAATGACAATAACACACTTATCCAAAAATATAAAGTGTATGTTAGTTCTGTATGTTAAGTAAGTACCTTATATTGATATTATGTCATAAACAGTTATTATTTAATTGTATAATTAATAACAGTCACCTATTACGTAGCACTTAGACATGTGGTGTGAAAATATAATAAAATATCCATAAAAGGTTTTAGCAAAAATGTATAATTATGTTGATGCAATAAGGAAAATATGAATGATGACTAACCTTGGTAGCTTGAGTTCTACAGAAGTGCTTCATGTTGCTTTGTAGTAAACACAACATTCCTAAATTGTCTTGGCTCAGTCTCTCTCCGGCGTGACCTCATCTGCTGAGAACACCTGCCAACTGAGGCAGCAGCTGACACACCTGGATATGGCAACTGATGCAGCAGCCGACACATCTGGATATGGCAACTGAGGCAGGAGCTGGAGACACCTGAGTATGGCAACTGAGGCTTGATAAAATGAATATTAGTCAGTGATTTTCCTAGGTGTAGGTCGAGTTTTCACTTCCTTTAACGATGATTAATAAAGGTTTAATTGTGTTTTGTCTTGAGGCTGACGAGTGTTGGCAAGATTTGACCAGAATGCAGCAGAGATAACGCGTAGCTAGCGATCACTGCTGGAAAATCCAGAGTTATGAAGAACTAATGCGTGAGTTACGTCTTGTCATGTTATGTGAGAAGTGGAGAGAGAGAGAGAGAGAGAGAGAGAGAGAGAGAGAGAGAGAGAGAGAGAGAGAGAGAGAGAGAGAGAGAGAGAGAGAGAGAGAGAGACTGTGATTAATGAAGATGTATCAGGGGTCAGAAAAGACACAAAGGAAGATGGAAAGGGAAAGAGAAGGAAAGAAGCTAAACAAATAACAGAAGATCCGTCATAATGTGTTTCCCACAAAGTACTTGGCTTCAGTGTTAGATTTCAGATGAAGATGCTGGAAGAATAGTTTTGTGTATTATCCTTAAATTCTCTGTGACATCCAGATATCATCCACTCACTCCACTTGTGCATATGTGAGGCAGTTCTTATAACAGCATAGCAACAGTCACATCTGAACAATGTGGTGGGAACATGGATTTTTCATGACCTACGCAAATGAAATAACCAGAATTGATTGTAAATATATGTGCAAAGATTAAAATCGATGATGATTTATACTAAGTACCTGACGTAGATGCCAGACTCCTGCTTGAACAAGTGACTTGCCATTATTTTCGGTTGTTCACTATAATAGCCAAGAACTACCTCTTCATCATTAATGTTTTGGATGGGGAAGAAATTGCTTCCTACACACCGCAATGGTCCACCAGAGGTTTGGTTAACTCTGACTGATATAATTGTGCAAAATTTATAAATCAACCCCAATAGTCAACCCAGTTAACTAAGACAAATACATATTAGTTTTATTTAATCATAAAAATATTAGAAATCATTGGTTGTTACAGTACCTTCATCATGTTGTCATGAAGTCCCTACTTGTCCTTACCATCAACACAAGTAATCTACTTTTCATTACTTCTGTTTTATCTCTGATTCTCTTTACAGTCTTTATATATAGCAAGATATCTTGAGACATATCTATGGTCATATATTGATCTTTACAGTCTTTATATATAGCAAGATATCTTGAGACATATCTATGGTCATATATTGATCTTTACAGTCTTTATATATAGCAAGATATCTTGAGACATATCTATGGTCATATATTGATCTTTACAGTCTTTATATATATAGCAAGATATCTTGAGATATATCTATGGTCATATATTGATCTTTACAGTCTTTATATATAGCAAGATATCTTGAGACATACCTATGGTCAGATATTGATCTTTACAGTCTTTATATATAGCAAGATATCTTGAGACATATCTATGGTCAGATATTGATCTTTACAGTCTTTATATATAGCAAGATATCTTGAGACATATCTATGGCCAGGTATTGATCTTTTTTTCTCTGTTTGTTTGTTGTCATATGGAAATTCATGGTAATAAAGGTTCATTGTTGTCAGGCTAAAATCTAAGGTCTGGTCTGTATCAATCAACAAACCTGCTTTTCTAAACCTGTATCACATGAGCCCTCATTGTGTGGCCTTCGAGAGAATGTAAGTCTGGTTATCCTACATATGGCAGGCTTCTAATGCCTGGTATTGTTGTGTCATTCTTCTCTTTATGCACAAACTTCGTCCATTGTGTTGCCACAAGGATTCACCAAGTTGTTGATGGCCGTGGCTGGGGATGAAGGTCACATTAAATGTAATTAAGGTTAATTTGTCATGTTACTGCAATAAACTAATGTTCCTGTTCGTCCTGTATGGTTATTCTAATCACACAACCCCATCAGTCTCTCTCTCTCTCTCTCTCTCTCTCTCTCTCTCTCTCTCTCTCTCTCTCTCTCTCTCTCTCTCTAATTGCTGGAAGCAGTATAACGGATCCTTATAATACTGATGTATGAGGGATATAAACTCAGTCTCCAGTGTTTAGTCTCGATTCCCAGAAACCTTGGAAAGGTAAAGACTCACTCAGTTCCCCGGGGGCCCGGCTCTGTGTTGTTGTGTAAGACAAACGTAAAGTCTATCATTACCTATAGCTATACCGCAGTCATCTTGGCAACACTACTACCATAACCGGCCCACTCCACTTCCCTCCTACCTGACACGCACACCTCATTGGTTGTTGCTATTTTGACCGCCAATTTTATCGTTAAAATTTAAATCGATACTGTATCAGTTTTATATCTCTGCGTACACAGTATCATTATATTGCGGTGAACATCTACATTATGTTGATTATTTAAGATAACAAGTAGGAGACAAAAAGAAATATCCAGAGCGAAAAAAAGTCCAGATTGGAGCGCCCCCAGACGGCCAGGGGGGAAGTGGAGTCGCCGGGACTAAGCCATCACGACTGACCAGCGTTGCCAACATGACTGCGGGCGGCAGGGTAGCACATAACTGTTCAAGCTCAAGTTGCCAAGTTTCTCTGTTCTTAATTTAACCCTAAGCAATTATTTCATTTTGTGACACTCTGTGTCCAGGTAGTGGCCATTATAACAATA
>NC_092293.1:14529100-14572067 GCF_036320965.1 Panulirus ornatus | reverse complement strand
TAAATATAGTGCAGAGATCTTTTCCTCGGAAAAGAAAGTGTAGCCGGAACATATCCGCCCTCATGAGGTTACTGCAACTGCACGACAGCAAAGATCACCTTTGAGTAGGCTGTGCTATAGCAGCACAGCTCCCTCAAAGATCTCACGCCATAAGTGAACTATATAGATTCCTTTTGAAACATTTTGTCTTGTCTATAAGGAACTTCATCAGTTCTCTCCATTGAAGCAAAAAATCCATCGAGAAATTTTCATTTGCTTCCCAATATCAGATCTTGGCTCTGGTGTGGGGGACGAGGCTGGTGGACTTTGTGTGTCTGGCTGTGTCTGGAGAGCGGGCTGGTGGTCTCTGTGAACTGGTTGTGTCCCCCTGGAGCTAGGCTGGTGGTCTCTGTGACTTGCTGTGTCCTGGGAAACGGGGGCTGGTGGTCCTGTGACTTGCAGTTTCTGGAAGCGGGGCTGGTGTCCTCTGTGACTGGCAGTGTCTGGAGTCTCAGGGGAAGTCTGGGTATAAAATTCAAATATACTGTGAGCGATATCTCTCTCACACCGATTCCACTCGATCTTCTCTTGCACGTCCTCATGATCAGTTTTGGGCTGGCTTCTCCATTTCTTTGCATTTTCAGTTGGTGATCCTGGCGCCATCGAGCCACATGATACCAGAATAGTATCGTTCCTGTTTGGCCAACCGGGTCCAACTTGGTGTCACAACATGATGCCGAGTGAACCCAATGGCGGCCGATGTTTACGATGAAGCCACGGGCTGTTATGTATCTTGGCAGTAACTTTCATGACCGTTGCTGCAGCTCTTTCCTGCTGATAAGGTACCGCTTCATAGTAATAGTCTTTTTCCCTTCATTTAACGAAGGTATTCATGAAACTAACAAAGGAACCTTCCTTTGTAATCCCGTTTGTAGTAACAGAAGCCATTGAAGACGTTGATTGGGTCAGGCGAAATTACACAGACTAACAAGATAGTCCTCTAATTTCAGTTCCTGTAACCTCAGCACTGAACATCTAAATACGTCAGAACGACAATATCAACCCAGGGCTTGGAGGGCCAATTGATGATATCTCACATCATGCTCACTCCAATAACCACGGTTAGACCTAGTTATATTAAATATATGTACAGAAATAATATAGTGAACTTGATGATTTCTATACATATGTAAGTTTGCAATGTATTTATATTATATATATATATATATATATATAATATATATATACAAGTATATATATATAATATATATATATATATATATTATATATATATATATATAAATATAGTAATATATAATATATATAAATAAGAATATATATATATTTTCAATAATGTTTGGAACTTGGCACCAAAGGTGATTGTTGTTGGAGTGGGGACCTCCATCCATTCTGTCCCACCTTTTCCCTTCTATACATGAGGTGGTGCATTGGGTAGTGTGGCAACCTTCGTCTTCATCTTTTTGGTGCAGGCTTGCAAACCTCGTGGAGTTAGTTGTGGGGTTTGCTTCTTTGCTGCACCCGACATAGCCCATCTGGGCTACTATCTACCCGGGCTGGTGGGTCAGCCTGCATAGCTACACAGCTCACAATCGGTACCTGGGCTGGTGGAGAGCAGCCTTCCTTTTCTTCCATGGCTACAGTCCTCTAACGACCTGGGGTTGTGGAAGCAGACCATCCTTAACTACCACCCAGGTTGTTGGGCAGCCTTCTTTCGTTTTCTTGCTACAACCCTTCTGGTTGGGCTGGTTGGGCAACCTTCTTTTTCCTCTTCTTCGATTAACAACCTGCCAACCGAATTCGTCTGCTGGTGGGATCCCCGTTTCTTTTCATGATACTACCTCTGTAGGCACTTGGCTGGCCGGATCAACTTCGGTTGTAGGTAAAATATATTATATAGAATAATGTGGTTTTTTTATCATCAGCAGCCAGAGGCCATTCCTCCCTCCTTGCCTGCAGAGTTCTTGGATTTTCTGGAAAGTTCTACGAATTCTGGTAATATAAATACATTGAGAGTACGTGTTAGAGGACAGTCAGGTACAGTTTAGAGTTGTTGTGGGATGGTCCTTTTACTGTGTCGTTCAGCCAGATGGGTATTTCTTTTTCACAGTTTTTCGTTCAAGTTTGTTTTTCCTTAGAAGCATAATCTAGAGGCACTATTTTCCATATGTTTATTCATTTTCTTGTTATAGTTTTGATATGATCATTAGTTTTGTTATTGTGACTTCAGATATTGATGTTATGTTGTGATTCCCGTTGAAGCGTCTGACATCTTGCTAGTAGACTTTCTGGTCACAATATTTCTGCACTGGGGATTTGATCGTATTCTTTTATTTATTGCAGGTTTTGTTATTTATCTTGCTTACATTAATGTCTACTGAAGGTTTTCCCAATGCTGTTGAACATATGTCCAGCAACAGGAGATGCGAAGTTTACAGTATTTATGAAACTTATCTAACTATATACCTATCTAAAATATACGCTCAATCAATCTAATCAATCTAACTATGTATCAATCTATAATTCTATCTATCTTTATCTGAAAGTCAACAATAATATCATTAATGATACGTATAACTACGTCCTCTCAATGGCAGTTCCTACCCAGAATCTTCGAGAACTCCTTTCTAGAAAACCTTGAACCCTGCAGGCAGGGAGTGAGGAATGGCCTCTGGTTGATTATATGTAAAACATTTAGATGAAAAATCACAATCTGTTCTTATCAGGTCCCATAGTGTAAGGGTTAGCACTCTGGACTCTAAATCCAGCAATCCTAGTTCGAATCCGTGGGACATCATCTATTCAGTTTTACTATTCTTCATACTGATGATTGGAACTGAGCCATATTAGTTGAACCTTCGATGGACATATATTTCTTAACGGCCCATCATTTTATTTAGTATGAAGATCCTCACGGCAGAGAGGAAACGTGTGATATCAAAATCAAAAGCCGCAATTGCCCTCATGGTAATGTCGACATGTTTGCAGACAGATGACACAGACATGTGAGAAGTTAGACAAATATGGACGTTCCTGGTTCCTGTATAGCCTAGGTTTATTATCACTTGTAATGAAGGAGAAATGTTGCACATTATTCCACACCTTTTTATTTAAGCTAGGTTAGGCTAGGATGAATAGGGTCCATAACGTAACAGAGCTGGGAAATGCATCATATCGGATCTGTATTTGTGCAAAATGGCGCAAGTTTGTGGAAGTGATTTACGCAATACCGGAGAGAATCCACCTCCACCAGAAATAATGTCTCAGACCATATAATATCTGCTGTTGGACGAGCAGGTGACATTAGACCAATATATTCCTGTAGTTTACTGCTCTTCCCAAACACGCAGCAAGACATTCGTAAAAGCGTTAAACTGAACTTTTCCATCGGTTTTCATATCTTTAATTACTTACACCAGTTCCAACAGATGGAAAAAATCATTTGAAAAATCAGAAATTATTTGCCTATAAAAAGCATTTTGATCGATCGTACCAAATATTCAATTATTTCTGTACCCGACAAAATATTCAGTCACTCCTATATCCGACATTTTTTCCGCTGGCTGGTGCCGTTAAAGTCATATGGTAATTTACCGCAATTAGATTATAGATATATTCATCTATATGGAATGGCTCAGCGTGAAGAAACATATATATTTTCACTAAATCCTCCTCTTCACTACACTCCCATCTTCACTACGTAGTTCTAACACAACATCTTGACTACACCATTGTATGACCACATTATCATATCATTGTGTTCTTATCTTCACCACAGCCTCGCAAAATTGATGTTTTCTTTATACATCAAGGTAGATGGCCATCTTTATGATGACAGAGAACACACATAACATATTAAACCACTTATCTTTAGCCACTTTAATCTAATTTCTGATGATAAAAACGAATTATAATGACAATCCTTGTGTTCTTCCATGGCTACAGTTTGCCTAACGACCTGGGGTTGTGGAGCAGCCATCCCAGGTTGGTTGGGCAGCCTTCTTTCGTTTCTTTGCTACACCCTTCTGGTTGGGCTGGTTAGGCAACCTTCTTCTTCCTCTTCTTCGATACAACCTGCCAACCGAATTCGTCTGCTGGTGGGTCCGTTTCTTTCATGGATACAACCTCTGTAGGCACTTGGGCTGGCCGGTCAACCTTCGGTTGTAGGTAAAAGTATATATATAGAATAATGTGGTTATCATCAGCAGCCAGAGGCCATTCCTCCCTCCTTGCCTGCAGAGTTCTTGATTTTCTGGAAAGTTCTACGAGATTCTGGTAAGATAAATACCGTTGAGAGGACGTTGTTAGGGGACAGTCAGGTTCAGTTTAGAGTTGGTTGTGGGATGGTCCTTTTACTGTGTCGTATCAGCCAGATGGGTATTTCTTTTCACAGTTTTCGTTAAAGTTTGTTTTCTAGAAGCATAATCTAGAGCACTATTTTCCATATATTTATCATTTTTCTTGTTATAGTTTGATTATGATCATTAGTTTTGTTATTGTTGACTTTCAGATATTTGATGTTATGTTTGTGATTCCCGTGGAAGCGTCTGACATCTTGCTAGAAGACTTTCTGGTCACAATATTTCTGCACTGGGGAGTTGATCGTATTCTTTTATTGCAGGTTTTGTTATTATCTTGCTTTACATTAATGTCTACTGGAGGTTTTCCCAATGCTGGTTGAACATATGTCCAGCAACAGGAGATGGCGTAAGATACAGTATTGATGAAACTTATCTATCAATATACCTATATAAATAACACTCTATCAATCTATCAATCTAACTATGTATCTATCTATCTATCTTTATCTGAAAGTCAACAATAATGAAATCATTGATATATGAAGTATAACAACGTCCTCTCAATGGCAATTATCTCACCAGAATCTTCTAGAACCTTCCAGAAAACTATGAACTCTGCAGGCAAGGAGGGAGGAATGGTCTCCGGCTATTGATAAAACCATATTATTCCATATATATGTTTATATATACATATTTATGTATATATATGAATGTATATATAACGTACAGAATAATGTGGCCATCATCAGTATCGAAGAAAACTGAAAAGATGAGGTCCCACCGAGATTCGAACTCGGATTGCTGGATCCAAAGTCCAGAGTGCTAACCCTTACACCATGGGACCTGATAAGAACAGATGTGATTTCATCTAAATGTTTTACATATAATCAACCAGAGGCCATTCCTCCCTCCCTGCCTGCAGGGTTCAAGGTTTTCTGGAAGGTTCTCGAAGATTCTGGGTAGGAACTGCCATTGAGAGGACGTAGTTATACGTATCATTAATGATATTGTTGTTGACTTTCTGATTTAGAAAGATAGATAGATAGATAGATCGATAGATAGATATGTAAAAAACAGATATTAGATAGATCGATAGATACGTAAGGCTGTATATGTCAACTTTCACAGAAATCATTGATATCTGCGTTATTCTGCAAGCAATACATGTACATGGATGTAGTGATAATATGGGTTAGGTATAAGACCAGTCGTGTTGAGATTGTAGTGAATGTGACCATTGACTTCAACCTTAATAGTGTAGTGAAGATAAAGTTGTAGTGAAGATAAATCTTGGAGTGACTCATAAGGTTGTTGTGAGTACAAGGATGCATCGTAAATGAGTACTTCCTACCTGAAAGTCAACAATTACAAAATTGATCAAGTATAACAACATCCTCGGACAACCAACTACAAACACCAACCATAGAGTGAACCTGACTGTCATCTAACGACGACCTCTCAAAGGTAATGATCTTACCAGAATCTTCGAGAACCTTCTAGAAAACCTTGAACCCTGCAGGCAGGGAGGGAGGAATGGCCTCTGGTTGATTATATGTAAAACATTTAGATGAAATCACATCTTTTCTTATCAGGTCCCATGGTGTAAGGGTTAGCACTCTGGACTTTGGATCCAGCAATCCGAGTTCGAATCTCGGTGGGACCTCATCTTTTCAGTTTTCTTAGAAACTGATGATGGAACTGAGCCATATAGTTGACCTTCGATGGACATATATTTCTTACGGCCCACCATTTTATTTAAGTATGATCTCACGGCAGAGAGGAAACGTGTGATATTCAAAATCAAAAGCCGCAATTGCCCTCATGGTAATGGTCGACATGTTTGCAGACAGATGACACAGACATGTGAGAAGTTAGACAAATATGGACGTTCCTGGTTGCTGTATAGCCTAGGTTTATTATCACTTGTAATGAAGGAGAAATGTTGCACATTATTCCACACCTTTTTATTTAAGCTAGGTTAGGCTAGGATGACTAGGGTCCATAACGTAAGAGAGCTGGGAAATGCATCATATCGGATCTGTATTTGTGCATAATGGCGCAAGTTTGTGGAAGTGATTTACGCAATGCCGGAGAGAATCCACCTCCACCAGAAATAATGTCTCAGACCATACAATATCTGCTGTTGGACGAGCAGGGGACATTAGACCAATATATTCCTGTAGTTTACTGCTGTTCTCAAACACGCAGCAAGACATTCGTAAAAGCGTTAAACTGAACTTTTCCATCGGTTTTCATATCTTTAATTACTTACACCAGTTCCAACAGATGGAAAAAAATCATTTGAAAAATCAGAAATTATTTGCCTATAAAAAGCATTTTGATCGATCGTACCAAATATTCAATTATTTATGTACCCGACAAAATATTCAGTCACTCCTGTATCCGACATTTTTCCCGCTGGCTGGTGCCGTTAAAGTCATATGGTAATTTACCGCAATTAGATTATAGATATATTCATCTATATGGAATGGCTCAGCGTGAAGAAACATATATATTTTCACTAAATCCTCCTCTTCACTACACTCCCATCTTCACTACATAGTTCTAACACAACATCTTGACTACACCATTGTATGACCACATTATCATATCATTGTGTTCTTATCTTCACCACAGCCTCGACAAAACTGATGTTTTCTTTACACATCAGCGTAGATGGCCATCTTTATGATGACAGAGAACACACATAACATATTAAACCACTTATCTTTAGTCACTTTAATCTAATTTCTGCTGATAAAAACGAATTATGATTACAATCCTTGTGTTCTGTGACTGGACATTGTACGGGTGAAGGAACTGTTGTCAGGCAGATGTATTAAACTACTGAGAAATAAACTTAACTGTATTAAATTACTGACTTCACTATATTAGACTTCTCTATATTAAGCTATGCTAGGATATGATCAGTTCCCAGGTTATATAAGGGCGGGAGCCGGGACGAGAGCATCATTTGAGCTGTGACCTCTGTCGAGTGAACATCTCTGCTCCGCCTTGTAAGCTCCCTCAACCTTTCCTCGAACACTTCAATATAATAATGTACACCAAGGAGGTAGGACGATCCTCCTTTGTCCAGGAGATGGAATTTGAATATGTCCATGTATTTGACATGGGCTATGGCTGTGTGGACATGGAGGTGGAATACCCAGACGTGGAAGTGATGGATGGAGTGGAATTTGGCTGTGTGGATATGGAGGTGGAATACCCAGAAGTGGAATTGGAGGAAATGGAATATGGGTGAAGCTGGTGTGAACGCCATATGGATTTGGTGAAGGTTGACCTCGTAATGTGTTAACGTAAAATAGGTCAACCACTGTGACCATGTGGCGGGGAGGGCCACATCCACCAACCACGAAGCGAGCCCCTCCACAGAGAAGTATCCTGGCTGCATCCACGTACGAGAACCACCGCGGGATTGCCGTCATCCAGTACCCCTGCTATGCCTGCTACAAGAAGGCACTTCTTGCCAACGTGACACCACTTTCCGTCAACGGTCGCTGTGCAAAAGTGAAACCTTACCGTCCGAATGATGCTGACCAAGTGACCTCGCCCACTCAAGTGGCACTGCAGCCAACACGCCCTACCAGACCCACCATCCATGAGGAAATGCAGCCCATCCCACTTGTCAGGCCCACCTTCAGGGAGACATGGCAGGTCTCAAGATCTGTCAGGCCCACCATTCAAGATTGACTTGGTCCCCCAACGCATGTTAGGCCCACCATTCAAGACCGACTTGGTCCCCCAACACATGTCAGGCCCAGCATTCTAGACCGACTGGGACCAATAACACATGACATGTCCTACGTTACAGACCGACTGCACTCCGCACCACGCACGGGCGTTAAAAGGCGTGTCGAGATGACACACGTTCCCCGTGCCAAAAGATTCAGTTGGTGAGGAACCTGAGCTCTTTCTTCCTGCTGGTGCTGCAGGAGAACACGGCCCTAGAGTGGACACTTGGAGGTGTGTTTGTGTTTGTGTTTGGGTTATCACTGAGGAACCAACACCAAGACAACTTTAGTTTCGCCCCGACAAGGATTACGTTAATCTGGCGGAAGTCTGGCTTTCTCCCAGTAGTGGATGACACATAATATCTACATAGGGACATTGAAAAACAAAGAAAAAAAATGGGAACATTATCCCGCCCCAAAAAAATACATAAATTCACGGGGATAATTTCCTTCGTCTTCAAAGAAAAAATGAAACTCTTCCGACGCTACCGTGCCTTCCTTAAAGCAACCCTCAAAGAAATCACTTTCTACACAATGTGCAAGGAGTCGGTTAGCCAATCTTCATATGGCTGGTGCTATTGTTCCCTCTAATTGATTCATTTTTCAAGATTAAGGAAAGTTATAATAAAAATATTGTATTGAGTTTCTCCGTTGGCGTCAGGGTAAACACCCATCCCCCCCGAAGCTTGGTTACCTTTCCGTGGTGGGGGGGACTTCATGGATTGGGCAGTAGCAACCATCGTTGGTTGCTTCTGTTCAATCCATGAACGAAGAACCAAGCATCTTGAACGTAATTGTCGTATAAATTCACTTGGTGTCAAAACTGACGCGAAAGCGGTTGTCTCAATTTTGTCAGAAATGTTTGTGCGTTTCGGCCTGATGGCGGGAGTCGGTTTGGCGCTGTGGTCATGAGGGAATACGAGGAAGATTGGCAACCGTCCCAGAAGTAGCTACAGTGAGGCCCAGCAGCTGTCCCTAATACTGTGGAAGGCACTCATGTAAGGTGTGCAGTGAGACGCACCAGTAACAAGGGAAACGGACAATCAAAACAGCAATCTTGATCATCAGGAGGCTATCCAATGCTCAGAGTAGATAAGGACGATTATTGTATGGCTTCGCTCAGAGGATGAAAATCTTAGCCGTGAAAATCAACAAGTAAAATAACTAGTAGTTAGTGGTAGTGAAGTGGAATTACCGTATTTCTGTGGTCTTAATAGTAAAACGAAACTTTTCGTTTCCCCATCAATCTAGAGGTGTTGTAGCCCACCATCCTTAAGGTTGTAAGGTAATGGTAAGTACAAGGTTATGACCTCAGCAAATTTGTGATGGAAAGTGCAGGAAATGTTGTAATTTATATAATATGAATTATATAGTTGTATACTAAATGTGTAATAAAATTTTGTCTTCTCTGTTCCCGTTCATTAATTCAAATACAGGTAAGTTTTCTCTAACGAGGTGGGATAAGCTACGTGCACTCGGCTTGTAAATGTGGTGACTTTCCCTTCATTACCACAATGGTGTGCTGAACTGAAGATGTAGAATTCCGTAGACGAAACTAAGATAGGAAATCAATCTACATCAAAAATTAAAGGCGACGCTGTGTGTGTGTGTGTGTGTGTGTGTGTGTGTGTGTGTGTGTGTGTGCGTGTGTGTGTGTGTGTATGTGTGTGTATGTGTGTGTGTGTGTGTGTGTGTGTGTGTGTGTGTGTATGTGTGTGTGTGTGTGTGTGTGTACTACTTTAATCATTATCACGTGAGTCTTTTGAGGAAGGATTTGTACACTCGTGTTGCCCCGTCTTTTAACCTTGTAAATGTAAAATATGTTTTCACTCCTGTGTGTGCGCTCACACACACACACACACACACATAACATATAATATTATCTAGTATTTTCTTCAGACGGATATCTTACACCTTGATTATAAAAGCCAAAGAAAAATTTATAAAAACATATACATATATTTACACACGTGTAGATATATGTTATGTATTGAAATGTGGCGGAAAAATTCTTTATTTATTAACAAACGTGATTGAGGACGTAAAGAATCTGGTACAAACATAATGGTTATTGTGATAAATGATTTATTTATGGTAAATATGTATTGTGTTACATTATAATGGTTGTTCAGAACCAAGGTTTTTAAACCTGAATCAGTGAAATACTATCAGAAATAGAAAACCTGTTAAACATAAACATTTATTGTGATTAACCACAGAATATATTTTCCTCTGGGTATGTAAAAGAAAATATAGTACAGGGAGCTAGTTTGAGGAAGAGTATTTCATATTTTAACAAAATATTTACCTGTAATAGCGTCCCTTATCTTTCGTCATCATTTCTTATGTTTACTATCAAGAAATGTCTTTTATCTAACACAAAAATTCTGTCTAGGTATTTGATTAATGTTGTCCAAGGATGAGCTACATGCCACACGTGGTCAGGTCACATTGGTGGTGGTCAGGTCAGTGGGCGGTGTGTGTGTGTGTGTGTGTGTGGGTGTGTGTGTAGCCCCTGGGTTCATGTTGGCCACAGCCACCCACCGGCCGGTGGTCAAGTCAGTGGGCGGTGTGTGTGTGTGTGTGTGTGTGTAGCCCCTGGGTTCACGTTGGCCAATGACACCCACTGGCCGGTGGTCAGGTCAGTGGGCGGTGTGTAGCCCCTGGGTTCATGTTGGCCACAGCCACCCACCGGCCAGGCGGGCGGTAGTTTATAACTAAGACTGGTAGTTTCACATGCCACTTGGAGTGTCCCTCACTACAGAACTTGAGCAGCTCTTATCCTGAGGTGGAGCAGTTGATCCTCTCCACCAGGCTGGTACACTTGGTCTGCACCAGGTGGCTCCCTCCTGGTCATCCTGAGTGGTTGGTTGCTGTGTTGGATTTAATGACCACTGACTTGTGAAGGTCATTAGACCAGCCATCATTTTATCATCTGATAAAACATGAAGCAACGCCAAATATTACATGATCCACCTAAACTATTGAGAATGATGAAGTCTGATATTGTTACGTTACGTCATCCAATCTTGCCACTCACATGTTACGGTAATCACGACTACATACATAGTGTTGTTACGACTGATATTACTGTATGTACTGTAGTAAAGTACTGTGTTTATGTGGATAACATGTGGACGTCAGAGGAGGCAAGAGCATCATCATGTACAAATTCTCTATTCTATGTTGTATCCTCAATTTTGTCTGCGGTGATCGACACACTTTATCCACCAAGATATTATCTTGCTCTTTCTTTCCATCATTCTTTAGTATCAAAGATTTTGTTCTCTCAAGCAAGATAGAATTTATCAATAATTTTTAATGTCATCTTGGGTCCAGGTAATGTTAGGTAGCGGTCATACAAGTTGTCCATGACCTTCATCATGTGGGTTGGGAAGGAGTCAGGAGGTGTGGCGTTGTACTCTGTGTACCACTTGCCAAGTTGGTCAGTGTGTATACCATGGAAGTTGCAGGGGAATCATCAGTCTGTATGTTAACAATTAGGTTGAGCAAATAACACTTGGCCTCAGTGAAGGTAGAATGTTTTCCCACCAGACTGCATCCATTAATACGACTTAGATCAGAAGATCTAGCCTGAGGGAATTTGTTAGATCGAGATTATCAAAGCCTTTCATCATTTTTAATCTTTGTACTTCGTTACCATCTCTGTTTTAAGTTGATACGTTGACGTATGATGAATCTAATATGGAGAACAAATTTAGGAGTAAACTACGATTTTGTAAAAACGAATAGCATCTATGTTGTGTATAAAAACGTAACTCCTTAGCTGCATTCTCTATGAATGTCATCAAAAGTAAAACATAGACAAGGGAAGGAATGAGGCTTGACGATACGAAACATCACTCAATCGTGTCCTGCCTGCCCAGACCCTACCTCGCCACACCACTGGCCATAACTTCATCAACACATTGCTTACTACGTCAAGGTCATCCACACATTTTGCCTGGCTTGAACAACCGCTTGGCATTCATGAACCGCTGAATGTTTACACTTTCTGATTATCTGTAGTAGCTGATGCAGTTGCAAGATAGACTATTAAACCATTTTCTTACAATACTCGCTGGTAAGGAGACAATTTTCACAAAACACAGAGGTAACACTGCCTAAGAAACGGGCTTAAGAACAATTGTACGAACATAGGGTCACATTGGTACATCCACAAGGCACCAGTGGTCTGGGTGGCCTGAAATAGATTTGGGACCAAGAAGGATGATGGGTGTAGGGAGTAAACCTACCACAGACCATCATTAATTATGAAGAGTTGACAATGGTTACCTCCAGCCATAATCTATAAATCAATAGACAAATGTTAATGCAAACAAAGCAAGAATTAAACAAGCGGGAAACACAATCCATTGTACCATTTTACTATAGTTATGTCAATTTGTCGCATCTGTTGACTACCTGACGTGGTCTTACGTCTCACCTTTAGTAACGTCTGCGAATTTCGTTGTAGTGAAACTCATGCGACCCGAGAGTCAATGTTAGTGATACACAAGAGGAAGAAATACAACTCCGAAGGTATAAAACAGTTGTGGACACACCAAACGCTTGACAAATATTCCTTAGTGGATGACAGAAAACACAAAGAGATCGTCCTTGTAAACTTATGATGAGGTTTGCTTGAAGAGTCTCCCTTCGTCATCGTCGTCCACAGTGTCCAGGTGCAGCCAGGGTCGTCATCATGTTGGACGTCCCCAGTGTCCAGGTGCAGCCAGGGTCGTCATCATGTTGGACGTTCCCAGTGTCCAGGTGCAGCCAGGGTCGTCATCATGTTGGACGTCCTCAGTGTCCAGGTGCAGCCAGGGTCGTCATCATGTTGGACGTCCCCAGTGTCCAGGTGCAGCCAGGGTCGTCATCATGTTGGACGTCTCTGCATCGCCTGATCCGTGGTGCACCGGTGGGTCGGTGGCTGTCGTGACATGGTAATGTTACCGTCATATTCCGCGTCTCATCTCACGTCTGTCCAGGTGGGCTAAGCTCGTCTGGTCTGAATGAACCATATACAAGTAAGGCGTATCACTGTTGTGAGTCTCAGTACATATAGAGGCAATATGGTTGTGCAGTCTCTCTCTCTCTCTCTCTCTCTCTCTCTCTCTCTCTCTCTCTCTCTCTCTCTCTCTGTGAGAGAGAGAGAGAGAGAGAGAGAGAGAGAGAGAGAGAGAGAGAGAGAGAGAGAGAGAGTTAAAGGGTATATTCATCGCATTTTGATGATTTAACAATCATATGTAATACAAGATATATGCTTCTTCCAAAAATTTCCTGGAAATTGGTTGAGGTAGAGCGGAGGTATCGTGGCAAAGTTGTGTGTCACACAAGAACGAGTTTTCTAATTGGTTGAGGTAGAGCGGAGGTATCGTGGCAAAGTTGTGTGTCACACAAGAACAAGTTTTCTAATCGCCTGGTTTTACTGGCGGCCTCGTTGTGACGTCACTACATCAACACCGACATTTTGATTTAAAAGTTAATTGCAAGATGACTTTGCTCCGCTGTGTGTGTGTTTTCAATACTTTTCGTGTTTGTAATATTATTTCGTTTGTATTCTATAGTTAATAACTTTGTAGTGAGTTTAGTTTCGTTGCTGTAGTTGTAGTATAGTGATTTATAGCTTGTATTTGAACTAAATCAGATGAGCAGTGTTGAGGATGACCCTGGGCCATTTTCATGTGGTAATGCAGAAGGGAGTGACCACAGGCAGGCAGTAGTGGTGTTTACCAAGCCATTCCCAACACCATCGTACTGGCTACCTCTGTGTAATGTACCACATTCCTCTGTTGAAAAAGAAATAGAGAATTTCACTGAATTGCAGACTGGGCTGTTAATGTGCATCTTTCTAAATTGTTTTATTTTGTCTTCGTTAAGAATTTCTTCTTGTGTTTGATGTGCATTGTTTTGAGAATTCTTTGTTATATAACAAAACATGTTCTGTATCTTCTGTTTCCTGTCTTTATTTAGATAAGTATTTTTGTTATTGATTTTATGACTATGTTGTTTTGCTGTAACATTTATAGACATTTTTTGCTATTTGATAATGTTTTTCTTCTTGTTATTCTATACCAATGTGTACAATTCTATTACGTAGCAATGTTTTTCTTGTTATTTTATACAAATGTGCACAATTTTGTTCTGTTATAGATTTTTGGACGCATTGATTTGTTTTATTGTTGTCTTTGTTGTTGTTGTTGTTGTTGTTGTTGTTGTTGTATTAGTTTAGTTAATTAAGTGATTCCTGGTACGTGCCACTATCTAGCTGGGGGCGAATGTTGAGTTGCTTTCGGCCCTAGATGATGGACCGCATCTTAGATGTTGCCTTAAATGTTCCCTTTAGCAACAATAATACTATACACAATATCTTAATCAGGAATTCACCAGAAAATTCTCTTGGTTGCATCTATAAAGTGCCATGTGGAAATTGTGATGAATTTTATGTTAGGCAGACTGGTAAGGATCTTTCTGTTAGACTTAAGCAACATAAATATAGCATAAGAACGGGACAAGAATCAAATGCCTTGTTTAATCACGTTAAAAACTATGATCATTGTATTGACTGGAGTAATGCCATCTCAGTTATTAACTCTAACTCTATTACCACGAGAAATATCATTGAATCTTCTTTTATTAAATACACAAAGAATTATAATCTTAATATTAGTGATGGTCTATACAAATTAGATAACTTTATTGTTGATAGAATTTGCAAAATGATAAGTTTATGATACACTCGTTGTCTGTCTTGGACAATCACATGTTTACCATATGGCGTCCTAGCTACGTCTCTTCGATGTATATCAAATGACTGTTATATTTCTCTCTTGTGTCTCCCCTGATGATGTGATTATTACACGAAAGTGCACTTGGGTATCTTATCGTGTTTCATTTTCCATGTGGACTCATAGGAATATATATACACATGTACATATTCTCACCTTGCTTGCCTTTATCCATTCTCGGCGCTACTTCGTGTGTGTGTGTGTGTGTGTGTGTGTGTGTGTGTGTGTGTGTGTGTGTGTGTGTGTTTCTGTCTGTCTGTCTGTCTGTCTGTCTGTCTGTCTGTCTATTTGTCTGCATACGTATCTTCTGCATATCGTGGAAGGCGACTGAGGGTTGGGAACTGGGGGGGTTGGAAATCTTCCCATTCTGTATTACTTTTCAAATGAAGGAATAGAGAAAGGAGCCCAGCTAAGTTTCCCTCTAGGATTCATTCACTTATTCCTGGCGCTACCTTGTTCTTGCGGGAAATGGCAAACAAATATGAAAAATAAAGTATGAAAGAAAAAAGACAGTGGCCAATTGTAATGTGTTCTGTGTCCTTGATAACCATTTGATGTGACTCATTCAGATAAGGTCCAAAACGCCAGTTGTGAAGATGTACAAAGGATAATAGAACGATGTACGTACGTACGTACGTAGTGTGAGTATCTTGACTGATAGAAAGTATTGAAAGCGGCAGGAAGTAGTGAGATATTGTATTGTGCTTCGTACAAGACTGGCGGGCGACTCCGTCCTTCGTGCTGTGCCACACACAGTCTGGTGATTGTCGGGATGTGTAGCCATAATGTTTGATCTTATGACCATTAGTGATACATCATGTGATGTTTACTATCACAACATCGGCTTCTTCCTCCTCCTCCAGGAGAGTGGCAATCAGGTGGCGGTTATTGTGGTAGCCCGGCATGTGCAATTGTAAGATTTCAAGCAACATTGTGAAAATGGGATACATTATAAAGAGTTCCATAATTTCTCTAATTCTTCCCCAAATTCATGTGGACCTGCAACACTGAAAATGTTTAAATACCGCTGGTGTAGAGGGAGGGAGAGGGAGGCCTGGGATGAGAGTGAGGCTTTGTAGGAGAGAAAGTCTCGGGATGAGAGAGGCTGAACACAAGATGTTTGGCCGGAGAGTGAGGCTTTGAAGGAGAGAGAGGCTTAGGATGAGGGTTGGGTTGTACCAGAGAGAGAGGCTTAGGATGAGGGTTGGGTTGTACCAGAGAGAGAGGCTTGGGATGAGGGTTGGGTTGTACCAGAGAGAGAGGCTTAGGATGAGGATTGGGTTGTACCAGAGAGAGAGACCTGGGATGAGGGTCTGGTTGTACCAGAGGGAGAGATCTGGGATGAGGGTTGGGTTGTACCAGAGAGAGAGGCTTGGGATGAGGGTTGGGTTGTACCAGAGAGAGAGAGGCTTGGGATGAGGGTTGGGTTGTACCAGAGAGGCTTGGGATGAGGGTTGGGTTGTACCAGAGAGAGAGGCTTGGGATGAGGGTTGGGTTGTACCAGAGAGAGAGACCTGGGATGAGGATCTGGTTGTACCAGAGGGAGAGATCTGGGATGAGGGTTGGGTTGTACCAGAGAGAGAGGCTTGGGATGAGGGTTGGGTTGTACCAGAGAGAGAGAGGCTTGGGATGAGGGTTGGGTTGTACCAGAGAGGCTTGGGATGAGGGTTGGGTTGTACCAGAGAGAGAGGCTTGGGATGAGGGTTGGGTTGTACCAGAGAGGCTTGGGATGAGGGTTGTGTTGTACCAGAGAGAGAGGCTTGAGATGAGGGTTGGGTTGTACCAGAGAGAGAGGCTTGGGATGAGGGTTGGGTTGTACCAGAGAGAGAGGCTTGGGATGAGGGTTGGGTTGTACCAGAGAGAGAGGCTTGGGATGAGGGTTGGGTTGTACCAGAGAGAGAGGCTTGGGATGAGGGTTGGGCTGTACCAGAGAGAGAGGCTTGGGATGAGGGTTGGGTTGTACCAGAGAGAGAGGCTTGGGATGAGTGTAGGGTTGTACCAGAGAGAGAGACCTGGGATGAGGGTTGGGTTGTACCAGAGAGGCCTGGGTTGAGGGTTGGGTTGTACCAGAGAGAGAGGCTTGGGATGAGTGTAGGGTTGTACCAGAGAGAGAGACCTGGGATGAGGGTTGGGTTGTACCAGAGAGAGAGGCCTGGGATGAGGGTTGGGTTGTACCAGAGAGAGAGGCTTGGGATGAGTGTAGGGTTGTACCAGAGAGAGAGACCTGGGATGAGGGTTGGGTTGTACCAGAGAGAGAGACCTGGGATGAGGGTTGGGTTGTACCAGAGAGAGAGGCTTGGGATGAGTGTAGGGTTGTACCAGAGAGAGAGACCTGGGATGAGGGTTGGGTTGTACCAGAGAGAGAGGCCTGGGATGAGGGTTGGGTTGTACCAGAGAGAGAGGCTTGGGATGAGGGTTGGGTTGTACCAGAGAGAGAGGCTTGGGATGAGGGTTGGGTTGTACCAGAGAGAGAGGCTTGGGATGAAGGTTGGGTTGTACCAGAGAGAGAGGCTTGGGATGAGGGTTGGGTTGTACCAGAGAGGCTTGGGATGAGGGTTGTGTTGTACCAGAGAGAGAGGCTTGGGATGAGGGTTGAGTTGTACCAGAGAGAGAGGCTTGGGATGAGGGTTGGGTTGTACCAGAGAGAGAGGCTTGGGATGAGGGTTGGGTTGTACCAGAGAGAGAGGCTTGGGATGAGGGTTGGGTTGTACCAGAGAGAGAGGCTTGGGATGAGTGTAGGGTTGTACCAGAGAGAGAGGCTTGGGATGAGTGTAGGGTTGTACCAGAGAGAGAGGCCTGGGATGAGGGTTGGGTTGTACCAGAGAGAGAGACCTGGGATGAGTGTAGGGTTGTACCAGAGAGAGAGGCTTGGGATGAGTGTAGGGTTGTACCAGAGAGACTGACCTGGGAGGAGGGTTGGGTTGTGAAAGATGGAGTGACTTTGGATGAAAGAAGTGGTACAAGAGAGAGGCTTTAAAGGTGAGAGAGGCTTGAGATGAAGGAGTCTGAACATGAGATATGTTTGTCAGGAAAGTGAGGATGTAAAAGAGACTTTATATGAGAAAGGCAGGACAGGCGTTAGAGGCTTGGGATGTGAAAAATGTTATGAATGAGAGAAGCATGGGATGAGAATGACGCTGTGAATGAGACGTAATCTTATGATAAGAGAAGCTGGACACAAGGTAGAATGAACATGAACAAGTCATACATGCCATCACCAAGGACATGCATCCCTTCACTTTCTGTTATAAAGACAATAGTAAGGATAAACTTAAGCTCCAGCCTCCGGACTTACCATGACTATATCATTCCTAATGTTGATGAATGATATTATAAAACTTACTTACTCTTACAAAGCAGGTGACATGGGTTAATCAATGTTGGTATGTTACCTGGCCAGGGAGAGATCAGTGGTTGAGAAGGTAGCATGATATACCACTGCGTTATGATAACTGATTAACTGAATTATTCCATACTGGAGAGAGAGAGAGAGAGAGAGAGAGAGAGAGAGAGAGAGAGAGAGAGAGAGAGAGAGAGAGAGAGAGAGAGAGAGAGAGAGAGAGAGAGAGAGAAAGAGAGAGACTCTGTGAGTGAGGCTGGACACGAGAGAAAGGCTTAAGATGTGAGAAAAGCTGCGAAGGAAATAAAGGCTTAGGGTAAGACACTGTGACGGAGAAAGATGATTGTCATGAAAGTCAAGGTGGTCTCGAGAGAGAGAGGCTTGGGACGAGAGTCAGGCAGGACAGGAGAGAGAGGCTTGGGACGAGAGTCAGGCAGGACAGGAGAGAGAGGCTTGGGACGAGAGTCAGGCTGGACAGGAGAGAGAGGCTTGGGACGAGAGTCAGGCAGGACAGGAGAGAGAGGCTTGGGACGAGAGTCAGGCAGGACAGGAGAGAGAGGCTTGGGACGAGAGTCAGGCAGGACAGGAGAGAGAGGCTTGGGACGAGAGTCAGGCTGGACAGGAGAGAGAGGCTTGGGACGAGAGTCAGGCAGGACAGGAGAGAGAGGCTTGGGACGAGAGTCAGGCAGGACAGGAGAGAGAGGCTTGGGACGAGAGTCAGGCTGGACAGGAGAGAGAGGCTTGGGACGAGAGTCAGGCAGGACAGGAGAGAGAGGCTTGGGACGAGAGTCAGGCAGGACAGGAGAGAGAGGCTTGAGATGAGAATTAGTGTGGACACGGGAGAGAGACGTGGGATGTGGGAGAGGATGAGAAAGAGATGGTGAGAGAGAGAGAGAGGCTGGGCACCGGAGGAAGACTTGGGCTGAAAGTGAAAGTTTACAAGAATGAAAGAGGCAGGTGATGAGAGCGAGGCTGGACGTGAGAAAATCTTGGAATGAGAGCGATATTGTTAAGATGAGAGAGAGGCTGGTCTTGAGAAAGAAGCTTGGGTTGAGGGTTAAGTTGGATGCACGAGAGAGAGAGAGAGAGAGAGAGAGAGAGAGAGAGAGAGAGAGAGAGAGAGAGAGAGAGAGAGAGTGGCTGGGTCATGGGATGAGAGTTAGGCTGGACACGAGAGAAAGGCTTGGGATAAGCTTAGCTGGTGAAGCTAAGATGTGAATCCAGTAATGAGTCACTTGACCACATTGTGTTGACCTTGCCATAATGGACCATTGGATTGACCTGGACATTACAAGCACAACTCACTCCTAGTTTTCTGCAGGTATTATCAACATAGGCTCACTCAAACGATGGAAATTCTACAGTCCATCATGGATGGACTTACGTTGAAGATGACATTAAACTCTTAAATGAAACATATATCATTTTCTTGTCGCATTAGATGAAGGAATATTTTCCTATTATAATAAGACGATCCATCTTGAATCTACGGGATTTATGAAACTTGATTTATGTCTCACAAGAAATAGGAAATGTCACTCATTCTTCATAACTGCAGGAGTTGTTTAATGTTGTTGTTGACAAGTAAGGTTAACATACAGATATATCAGGTCAATAATAGTGAGCTGCAGCCTTATATGATGATGATGATGATGATGATATTGTGATGCGTAACGAGCGGCAGTACCTGCCTGGTCTATAAGACACTAGACTCGGTTTATTCAGGTGTGTCGTTAACAATAAACCACAACTGATATCTCGCACTGCCATGTGTCCGAACTCCGCTCTGGCAATACAATGGACAAAACTACATGATTGATCACGTCTGATATTCAGTTATAAAACTAATTATGTCTAATTGTGAAAATAACGAAGACAATATAATACTAAGAAAAATAAAACATGATTATGAACATTAAACTGTTAAGTAATGCCATCGTAATATTTTCGGACGATACGCTGCGTCCCGCTGCCGGGCCCCATACTGAGCGTAGCCATCAACTGTCACCTCTCGGTCATATGTCACTTGACATCACCAGATAATTTTTCCCGTAAGTAAACATCTGTTTTCGCTTACCTTTGCTTTGTAGCAATGGCCTTGATTTCACAAATAACTGTTCAACAATTACAAACATATACGTTCACTATTTCTTTTAAAAAATAATCAAAAACAAGTGAATTGTGCATGTACAAGTGTGGTATATTTTGTGACGCTGTTCCCTTACACGATACGCTATTTTCTCACGCTTAATAAGCATGTTTACTGTGTAATGTCTACATTTGTTTTCTTGTCAGTGATAATGATTTTGGCTCATGAGGATTACCCCCCCCCCCGGCCCCTCGTTCCCAATAAATCATAACAATAATAGAGAGTTGACACCAGTTCATGAGCAGTGGGCGCCATGCCTAGTGCCCCGTATTGAGCGTAGAGCAAACAAGGAGTAAACGATATTGGTTGTCGATATTTAACGGTCGGCCCGAATCAGCAGAGTGTACATAGTGTGCGTGTGAACGATGGTGTGATCAGCAGGCAGGTTGGAGTTTCCCAGCACAAGTTAGCACCATGATACAGTGGCCCAGGACACCTGGCATCAGTGTGGGGCGGGCGGCACAAGGTAGCACCATGATACAGTGGCCCAGGACACCTGGCATCAGTGTGGGGCGGGCGGCACAAGGTAGCACCATGATACAGTGGCCCAGGACACCTGGCATCAGCGTGGGGCGGGCGGCACAAGGTAGCACCATGATACAGTGGCCCAGGACACCTGGCATCAGCGTGGGGCGGGCGGCCCAAGGTAGCACCATGATACAGTGGCCCAGGACACCTGGCATCAGTGTGGGGCGGGCGGCACAAGGTAGCACCATGATACAGTGGCCCAGGACACCTGGCTTCAGTGTGGCGCGGGCGGCACAAGGTAGCAACATGATACAGTGGCCCAGGACACCTGGCATCAGTGTGGGGCGGGCAGCACAAGGTAGCACCATGATACAGTGGCCCAGGACACCTGGCATCAGCGTGGGGCGGGCGGCACAAGGTAGCACCATGATACAGTGGCCCAGGACACCTGGCATCAGCGTGGGGCGGGCGGCACAAGTTAGCACCATGATACAGTGGCCCAGGACACCTGGCATCAGTGTGGGGCGGGCAGCACAAGGTAGCACCATGATACAGTGGCCCAGGACACCTGGCATCAGTGTGGGGTGGGCGGCACAAGGTAGCACCATGATACAGTGGCCCAGGACACCTGGCATCAGTGTGGGGCGGGCGGCACAAGGTAGCAACATGATACAGTGGCCCAGGACACCTGGCATCAGTGTGGGGCGGGCAGCACAAGGTAGCACCATGATACAGTGGCCCAGGACACCTGGCATCAGCGTGGGGCGGGCGGCACAAGGTAGTACCATGATACAGTGGCCCAGGACACCTGGCATCAGTGTGGGGCGGGCGGCACAAGGTAGCACCATGATACAGTGGCCCAGGACACCTGGCATCAGTGTGGGGCGGGCGGCACAAGGTAGCAACATGATACAGTGGCCCAGGACACCTGGCATCAGTGTGGGGCGGGCAGCACAAGGTAGCACCATGATACAGTGGCCCAGGACACCTGGCATCAGCGTGGGGCGGGCGGCACAAGGTAGCACCATGATACAGTGGCCCAGGACACCTGGCATCAGCGTGGGGCGGGCCTGCCTGCGCGGGACACAGCCACAATAACCCCTTGACCAGTGCCGCCAGCAGCCGTCCGTCCACGACGTGTGCACATCATGATGATGACACATGATCAACACCACCACACCAGTGGTCTGTATGGCCCTACACCAGCAGTGGTCTGTATGGCCCTACACCAGCAGTGGTCTGTATGGCCCTACACCAGCAGAGATGCCACGACTTGTGCACATCATGATGTCACATGATCAACACCACCACACCAGTGGTCTGTATGGCCCTACGTAGCCCAGCAGAGATGCCACAGCTGACGGAGGCCAACATGGAGAGGAGTAATGGAGTATGTATCACAGTATACAGACAAGCCTGCTACATCTCTCTCTCTCTCTCTCTCTCTCTCTCTCTCTCTCTCTCTCTCTCTCTCTCTCTCTCTGTATTAGACATTTCCACCGCACTGGTGTAAGCGTAGGTGATCAATTA
This sequence comes from Panulirus ornatus, assembly GCF_036320965.1. Taxonomy (NCBI): domain Eukaryota; kingdom Metazoa; phylum Arthropoda; class Malacostraca; order Decapoda; family Palinuridae; genus Panulirus; species Panulirus ornatus. The sequence continues at coordinate 14,549,739 of NC_092293.1, read as the reverse complement.
AAGATATGATAAATTCTTTATCACTACCAGATTCTTGCCCCTGTATCTTAGGTCAGGTTGGTGTAGTCATTATGTAGACAATTGATGGTAATGTAAGACATCTTGTGCCACACATCCCGGGATAACTCATCCCATCATACCAGGATGATAACGCTTATCTAAGGTATTTCATCAATCATCATCATCATCAGATATGAAGCCGCACGAACCCAGGCAGGTGGCACAGTTGGTGTCGGGTTATGAAGCCGCACGTACGTGTGGCTGGAACCCAGGCAGGTGGCACAGTTGGTGTGGGGTTATAAGGATGGCTTGAGGCAGGTGGTGTTGCTGGAACCCAGGCAGGTGGCACAGTTGGTGTCGGGTTATAAGGATGGCTTGAGGCAGGTGGTGTTGCTGGAACCCAGGCAGGTGGCACAGTTGGTGTCGGGTTATAAGGATGGCTTGAGGCAGGTGGTGTTGCTGGCAGGTGTTGGTCCAGGACAGTTCACGGGGAGTATTAAGTATATAGAGGTGTTGGAGGAGGTCCTGCTTACTGCTGAGGAAGGCTCATTCTCCCATGACAACACCACATACCTCCTCGTGCAAGACAACTCGTACATACACACGAGCAACGTTGTATACAGTTGGTTCCAGACTCGTCCACACATTATGTTGGTGCCACATCCTGGCTGGAGCCACAGTGAGGGTGTGGACTGCTCTTGTCAGGGAAGGTGGGCGCCAGGAGCCGTAGCCGGGCACGGGTACTGCTCACGTGAGCCAAGATGGCCAGATATGAGGGGCCACCTTGGACACGCTGGAGTCTGGAATGTGTGATCGTCCATGACTGACAGGTTAGGTGGTGTCATAACAACAACGGCGGCTGCTTACACCAAGTAGTGATGGTAATACAAGTCAGTTCCTGGCTGGCTAAACGTGTTCACATTCTCTAACATACAATAAACCATTACACATGAACCCATACAATATAATGACAACCTTGTAATATGGATCTGAGAATCAGTGATTGCAAGTCTTGTGTTTACTTCAATACTGTTAACATACCTCCTCCTCCATCTATCATGAAGGTCAACCTTGTATTGTACTCCAACACTTGCTGACCATATCATACCACCATAACAGCCACTACCCTGCTATCACACATTATGTTTTCTAACATGTGACGCGGTGCTGACGTCAGCTACATTACTATAATGATACACATTATCTTGTTGTAAACACCGCTGGGCTATGTCTGATGCTTCATTTCTTATGTTCATATAATCCTATGGTTTATATAGCTTTAATTGTGTCGTTAAGTGCATTGTGCACGTTACAGATACACTGAAATATGTTCCAGTCATCACAAGTGACAGTGTATGTGGCAGGTCAGGAAGCCAGGCTCGGCTGTGTCTGTATAACATGGTCAAGATTCACAATGATCTTTTAGTAACTGTACATATATTGTGGTATCCATTAGTATTTGGTCCAGACGGATGTCTTAATAAACTTTAGATTCAAATAAATGATTAAAAACATGTACATATACACTTGTAGATATATCTATATGCATGTAAATGAGGCAGATGAATGTGTTATGTACTTAAAATGTTACTGAAAGCTTAAAGGTTCCGGTAAGAAATATGTGTATTGTGCTGTATTTTGTGGTTGTTACAAAGCCAAGATCTTTAAGCCAAAATCCGTCAAGGTCTGGAAGAAGTGATGAAAGGCGTTGAGAATATATATATTCATGATTACAAAACAGACTAAGTTCTTCTCTTAGTTCTAAAAGATGACCCAACACAAGACGACTACTTTAAGATCAAAGTTTTTAGACATTTATCAAATTATTCGCTATTACGTCCCTTTTCTCTCAGCATCATTTTTCAGGTTTACTTCTAACAAATGCGACGTACATAATATGATCATTCACTATAGATGTTTCCTGAATGATCTTCAACAACGTGTTGTATAACTCTGTTGTTGACATTATTTCGTGTAATGGATCAAACATTACAAAGTTGTGTCCATCCACACAGGTGTTACATGTCCCAAGTAGAGATAATTCCTAGATATGGCGCCTGTCTAACATAGATATATTATCTGTTAATATTTGTACAATATTCCCCTGCTGGACGGTACTTAAGACTTTCGTATTAAAGTTGATCAGTTGTAAGTGATCAAGCATTACAAAGGTGTGTCCATTGCCACAGGTGCTACTGATCCCGGGTAAAGGTATTTCACCATCTTTGTATCTTTAACCTTTCTAGTTATAGATGTTTCATCCCTGATTCCATCCTTACAATCGAAATTTATGTTTCTTTTATCCTCCTTATCCTTATCATATAATTAGTCAGTTGAAATGCAGAACACGCTTTTCAGCCCAGCCACTTTACTGTGTTTGTCAAATACCATTGAAATGGTGTTACCGGACTCCAACTGTAAGAAGTTACACCGGGAGTGACAAGTCACCATCGGCAAGGCAAGTAATCCATGAGTAACTGAATATGTCTTGGCTGTGACTTGCCTTTCCATTATTTACATATATTAAAATGTGACAGTAAGAATCAAAAGCCAGAGGAGAAGGAGCAGTACACATTGCTCATGATGTTTATGTATTGGCTTTACATCTTGACTAATAATTACACCTACGTCTTTCTCCTTCCTTGATAGTTCTATTTCTAAATCTTGTGATGATCCTCTAATTTGCCTGCTATGTGCACACAGTATATCATTTTGTGTATGCCTACTGTGAATATCACTGGCCATTGTACACTGTACAACGATACACAGTTAACCTTCCTGCAGTTTTCTTGGGTCATCATACCAGTTGATAATGCCTCCTGATTTTGTCATCGTGAGATTATTTCTAGTCACCATTAACTCTTATAGATATCAAATATTAGGAAAATCTATCAAACTCGTAGACACAATTTGACTTCACGTGCGAAAAATTGGATATAAGTTTCAAAGATTTTCCCAAAGAGAAGTACAGAACAAGACAGATCACATTTATCATATCACATATCAGTTCACCAGCTAGATATACCATTATAACATATTATGAAACTAATATATAGCCTGATTCATGTACAAGGACCATCTTCTACACATGATCAATATTTCACAACCATCACAAAATGATTCACTGATAAAGCCAGTGTATGTAATGTCCTTCCTTTTCCTCAGCTCATTAGGCATTTTCCATAAACCAACCTATATGTTATTTGTCCCCTCATTTGTGACCTTGTAGTTGTTGTACGGTGGAGTAATGCTTGACTTGCTGTACTGAGGGACAGACACACTGACACAAGCCATGTTGTAGTTGTTGTACGGTGGAGTAATACTTGACTTGCTATACTGAGGGACAGACACACTGACACAAGCCATGTTGTAGTTGTTGTACGGTGGAGTAATGCTTGACTTGCTATACTGAGGGATAGACACACTGACACAAGCCATGTTGTAGTTGTTGTACGGTGGAGTAATGCTTGACTTGCTGTACTGAGGGATAGACACACTGACACAAGCCACTATTAGCTGAATTGACAAAAAATGAAGGGAATTGTTTCTTGAAAGATTTATCAAATCTAAGTCATTCATCCTTTTCTTCTTTTTAGGAGTCACTTACAAATTAAGACAACTAGTTTTCCATTACAAGAATTATAGAGCTCACAAAATCAATTCAAAATTTACATAGTAGGTATACACTCTATCAAAATGTGTTTAGATAAAATTCTGATTCTTTAATGTTTTTATCAGTTCAGACTATGAAAAAACTTTATAAGACAAATGAATCCAGATAACAGTGTGTCATAAGACAAGAGCCCCTGCCAAGCTGGGACTTGGCCAAACATAAACAACCACTTTCTTATAGACGATTAGTCAAGGTTCTGGGTCGAGCACCAGGATCTATTGACTTCCGTCCGACATAATATATTTTCTCTGATCCTTCATCATCATCACCACACTCCCGGCAACCATCAATAAACCCTTCCCAAATTCCTCACTTCCTTATAAACTCGTCCCTGTAGTCAACAATTAAGAAACCTAAACCGACCAAAAAGCATTACGTTGTTCAACAATGTAAACCCCAGCTAGGGTGAGCCATAGACACACTTACGGTATGTTGTGATGAACGAAGGATTTACTCCCGAGTAATGTATTACACATTTACTTTATCTAAGAACCTATTACTGATTATCATATAATACAAATGAAAAAAATGTATTTTCCTTGTGGATTCATATTGAAAATTTACGAAATATTTTATTTTGACGAATTATACGATAATTAATAAAATCCCATAACTTTTCTGGAGCACAGGGTACAGAAATATATGTAACGTGAAACCGGTAGAATTAACATATATAAAGATTAACATAATACCTTCAATGATAAAGATTAACATAATACCATCAAATTTTATATTACAAGCTTTTTATCCGGGTTTTAAGCATTAAAACGATATTGTCTAAAGAAAAGTGATGTAGTTATTATCAGCACAAGGTTTAGAAGGTCTTGAACAACTTATGAGTTTATATTCTTCTAAACTTTAGTAATATTCATTGATTATATAATGGAAAATAGACTTCTTTATGTTTTTGTGATGAACGCTGTAACAAAAATTATCTACGTTTTCCTTAAAGATATTCCTTATCAATTGATATAATTTTTCAGAGATAACTTTTATCTATATCAACAAGACACAAAAATGCAGTTTGACAAACTAAAACGTTCGTTAAATGACAAATAAAGAAATGATATGTGAATTTCAACAACCTAAAGGTAGCTTCTTACGTTCGACGTAAACAATTATAGCTGGAATCCGGTAACACCTCTTGAATAGCATGTGGAAGACAGAGTGGAGTGGCTAGGCTCAGAAGCATGTTCTCCACTTCAACTGACTAATGATATGTTAAGACAACACAAACCACATACATCCATTGTGAGGATGGAATCAGGGATGAAACATCTATAACTAGAAAGGTTAAAGATACAAAGATGGTGAAATACCTTTACCTGGGATCAGTAGCACCTGTGACAATGGACACACCTTTGTAATGCTTGATCACTTACAACTGATCAACTTTGATACGAAAGTCTTATCTATTGTCCCTCAGGAAAACTTTTTATAGATATTCATAAAAACACATATATATGTTAGATATACACTATCTCTAGAATATATCTTTACCCGGGACGTGTAACACTTGTGTGGATAGACACAACTCCGTAATGCATGATCCATTACACGAAATGAACTTCACTAACGAAGTTATATACAACGCGTCGTTGGAGAACATTAATCAAATAACTATACAAAATTTTTGTGTTAGATAAAAGACAGTCTTGATAGTAAACATAAGAAATGATGACGAAAGATAAAGGACGTAGAGGTAAATACTTTGTTAAAAGATGAAATACTCCTGCCTTAAGCTATCTCTATGTACTGTAATTTTTTTAGATACCCAGAGGAAAATATATTTTCTGGTTTATTTATATATATATATATATATATATATATATATATATATATATATATATATATATATATATATATGATAGAGTTGATAGAGATACTCTGTGGAAGGTATTAAGAATATATGGTGAGGGAGGCAAGTTGTTAGAATCAGTGAAAAGTTTTTATCGAGGATGTAAGGCATGTGTACGTGTAGGAAGAGAGGAAAGTGATTGGTTCTCAGTGAATGTAGGTTTGCGGCAGGGGTGTGTGATGTCTCCATGGTTGTTTAATTTGTTTAGGGATGGGGTTGTTAGGGAGGTGAATGCAAGAGTTTTGGAAAGAGGGGCAAGTATGAAGTCTGTTGTGGATGAAAGAGCTTGGGAAGTGAGTCAGTTGTTGTTCGCTGATGATACAGCGCTGGTGGCTGATTCATGTGAGAAACTGCAGAAGCTGGTGACTGAGTCTGATAAAGTGTGTGAAAGAAAAAAGTTAAGAGTAAATGTAAATAAGAGCAAGGTTATTAGGTACAGTAGGGTTGAGGGTCAAGTCAAGTGGGAGGTAAGTTTGAATGGAGAAAAACTGGAGGAAGCAAAGTGTTTTAGATATTTGGGAGTGGATCTGGCAGCGGATGGCACCATGGAAGCGGAAGTGGATCATAGGGTGGGGGAGGAAGCGAAAATCCTGGGAGCCTTGAAGAATGTGTGGAAGTCGAGAACATTATCTGGGAAAGCAAAAATGAGTATGTTTGAAGGAATAGTGGTTCCAACAATGTTGTATGGTTGCGAGGCGTGGGCTATGGATAGAGTTGTGCGCAGGAGGGTGGATGTGCTGGAAATGAGATGTTTGAGGACAATGTGTGGTGTGAGGTGGTTTGATCGAGTAAGTAACGTAAGGGTAAGAGAGATGTGTGGAAACAAAAAGAGCGTGGTTGAGAGAGCAGAAGAGGGTGTTTTGAAATGGTTTGGGCACATGGAGAGAATGAGTGAGGAAATATTGACCAAGAGGATATATGTGTCAGAGGTGGAGGGAACGAGGAGAAGTGGAAGACCAAATTGGAGGTGGAAAGATGGAGTGAAAAAGATTTTGTGTGATCGGGGCCTGAACATGCAGGAGGGTGAAAGGAGGGCAAGGAATAGAGTGAATTGGATCGATGTGGTATACCGGGGTTGACGTGCTGTCAGTGGATTGAATCAGGGCATGTGAAGCGTCTGGGGTAAACCATGGAATGCTGTGTAGGTATGTATATTTGCGTGTGTGGACGTGTATGTATATACATGTGTATGGGGGTGGGTTGGGCCATTTCTTTCGTCTGTTTCCTTGCGCTACCTCGCAAACGCGGGAGAGAGCGACAAAGCAAAAAAGAAAAAAAAAAAAAAAAATATATATATATATATATATATATATATATATATATATATATATATTTTATATCTTTTTTTTTTATTATACTTTGTCGCTGTCTCCCGCGTTTGCGAGGTAGCGCAAGGAAACAGACGAAAGAAATGGCCCAACCCCCCCCCATACACATGTATATACATACATCCACACACGCAAATATACATACCTACACAGCTTTCCATGGTTTACCCCAGACGCTTCACATGCCTTGATTCAATCCACTGACAGCACGTCAACCCCGGTATACCACATCGATCCAATTCACTCTATTCCTTGCCGTCCTTTCACCCTCCTGCATGTTCAGGCCCCGATCACACAAAATCTTTTTCACTCCATCTTTCCACCTCCAATTTGGTCTCCCTCTTCTCCTCGTTCCCTCCACCTCCGACACATATATCCTCTTGGTCAATCTTTCCTCACTCATTCTCTCCATGTGCCCAAACCACTTCAAAACACCCTCTTCTGCTCTCTCAACCACGCTCTTTTTGTTTCCACACATCTCTCTTACCCTTACGTTACTTACTCGATCAAACCACCTCACACCACACATTGTCCTCAAACATCTCATTTCCAGCACATCCATCCTCCTGCGCACAACTCTATCCATAGCCCACGCCTCGCAACCATACAACATTGTTGGAACCACTATTCCTTCAAACATACCCATTTTTGCTTTCCGAGATAATGTTCTCGACTTCCACACATTCTTCAAGGCCCCCAGAATTTTCGCCCCCTCCCCCACCCTATGATCCACTTCCGCTTCCATGGTTCCATCCGCTGCCAGATCCACTCCCAGATATCTAAAACACTTCACTTCCTCCAGTTTTTCTCCATTCAAACTCACCTCCCAATTGACTTGACCCTCAACCCTACTGTACCTAATAACCTTGCTCTTATTCACATTTACTCTTAACTTTCTTCTTCCACACACTTTACCAAACTCAGTCACCAGCTTCTGCAGTTTCTCACATGAATCAGCCACCAGCGCTGTATCATCAGCGAACAACAACTGACTCACTTCCCAAGCTCTCTCATCCCCAACAGACTTCATACTTGCCCCTCTTTCCAAAAACTCTTGCATTTACCTCCCTAACAACCCCATCCCTAAACAAATTAAACAACCATGGAGACATCACACACCCCTGCCGCAAACCTACATTCACTGAGAACCAATCACTTTCCTCTCTTCCTACACGTACACATGCCTTACATCCTCGATAAAAACTTTTCACTGCTTCTAACAACTTTCCTCCCACACCATATATTCTTAATACCTTCCACAGAGCATCTCTATCAACTCTATCATATGCCTTCTCCAGATCCATAAATGCTACATACAAATCCATTTTCTTTTCTAAGTATTTCTCACATACATTCTTCAAAGCAAACACCTGATCCACACATCCTCTACCACTTCTGAAACCACACTGCTCTTCCCCAATCTGATGCTCTGTACATGCCTTCACCCTCTCAATCAATACCCTCCCATATAATTTACCAGGAATACTCAACAAACTTATACCTCTGTAATTTCAGCACTCACTCTTATCCCCTTTGCCTTTGTACAATGGCACTATGCACGCATTCCGCCAATCCTCAGGCACCTCACCATGGGTCATACATACATTAAATAACCTTACCAACCAGTCAACAATACAGTCACCCCCTTTTTTAATAAATTCCACTGCAATACCATCCAAACCTGCTGCCTTGCCGGCTTTCATCTTCCGCAAAGCTTTCACTACCTCTTCTCTGTTTACCAAATCATTTTCCCTAACCCTCTCACTTTGCACACCACCTCGACCAAAACACCCTATATCTGCCACTCTATCATCAAACACATTCAACAAACCTTCAAAATACTCACTCCATCTCCTTCTCACATCACCACTACTTGTTATCACCTCCCCATTTGCGCCCTTCACTGAAGTTTCCCATTTGCTCCCTTGTCTTACGCACTTTATTTACCTCCTTCCAGAACATCTTTTTATTCTCCCTAAAATTTAATGATACTCTCTCACCCCAACTCTCATTTGCCCTTTTTTTCACCTCTTGCACCTTTCTCTTGACCTCCTGTCTCTTTCTTTTATACATCTCCCACTTAATTGCATTTTTTCCCTGCAAAAATCGTCCAGATGCCTCTCTCTTCTCTTTCACTAATACTCTTACTTCTTCATCCCACAACTCACTACCCCTTCTAATCAACCCACCTCCCACTCTTCTCATGCCACAAGCATCTTTTGCGCAATCCATCACTGATTCCCTAAATACATCCCATTCCTCCCCCACTCCCCTTACTTCCATTGTTCTCACCCTTTTCCATTCTGTACTCAGTCTCTCCTGGTACTTCCTCACACAGGTCTCCTTCCCAAGCTCACTTACTCTCACCACCCTCTTCACCCCAACATTCACTCTTCTTTTCTGAAAACCCATACAAATCTTCACCTTAGCCTCCACAAGATAATGATCAGACATCCCTCCAGTTGCACCTCTCAGCACATTAACATCCAAAAGTCTCTCTTTCGCACGCCTGTCAATTAACACGTAATCCAATAACGCTCTCTGGCCATCTCTCCTACTTACATAAGTATACTTATGTATATCTCGCTTTTTAAACCAGGTATTCCCAATCATCAGTCCTTTTTTAGCACATAAATCTACAAGCTCTTCACCATTTCCATTTACAACACTGAACACCCCATGTATACCAATTATTCCCTCAACTGCCACATTACTCACCTTTGCATTCAAATCACCCATCACTATAACCCGGTCTCGTGCATCAAAACCACTAACACACTCATTCAGCTGCTCCCAAAACACTTGCCTCTCATGATCTTTCTTCTCATGCCCGGGTGCATATGCACCAATAATCACCCACCTCTCTCCATCAACTTTCAGTTGAGATATATATATATATATATATATATATATATATATATATATATATATATATATATATATATATATATATAGGGCATGTGAAGCGTCTGGGGTAAACCATGGAAAGTTCTGTGGGGCCTGGATGTGGAAAGGGATCTGTGGTTTCGGGCATTATTGCATGACAGCTAGAGACTGAGTGTGAACGAATGGGGCCTTTGTTGTCTTTTTCTAGCGCTACCTCGCACACATGAGGGGGGAGGGTGATGGTATTCCATGTGTGGCGAGGTGGCGATGGGAATGAATAAAGGCAGACTGTGAATTGTGTGCATGGGTATATATGTATGTGTCTGTGTGTGTACATATATGTGTACATTGAGATGTATAGGTATGTATATTTGCGTGTGTGGACGTGTATGTATATACATGTTTATAGGAGTGGGTTGGGCCATTTCTTTCGTCTGTTTCCTTGCGCTACCTCGCAAACGCGGGAGACAGCGACAAAGCAAAATAAAAAAAAATAATAAGTAAAAATATATATATATATATATATATATATATATATATATATATATATATATATATATATATATATATTTCTGTTTTTCACAACTTTTTCGATATCTAATCTCTTATGATTCTGACTTAAAGATCTTGGTTCTGAACAACCATTATAATGCAACACAATACATATTTATCATAAAAAAATCATCTATCACAATAACCATTATGTTTGTACGAGATTCTTTAAGTCTTCAGTCACGTTTGTTAGTATATAAGAAATTTGTCTGCCACTGACAAGTGGCTCTGTGGTGTAGCGGTTAGCACATCTGTATTGTAAACAGTTGGTCCGGGTTCGATTCCTGGCGGGGCCTTCGTTTTCAGTATTTTTTTGTGGTCGTAAATACTCGTAGGTAGTCTCTCTCTCTCTCTCTCTCTCTCTCTCTCTCTCTCTCTCTCTCTCTCTCTCTAACTCTTTCTTTATCAGCCGACAGGTAAGTTGATATGTGCTGGGTGGGTGGGTGGGTTGGTCGGTGGGGTGCAGAGTGGCTCGCCGTCATATGGCAAGAACTTCATCGCTCTCACTCAGTCACGCAATCTACATTCATAGTGGCTGGCTGGAGAGAGAGAGAGAGAGAGAGAGAGAGAGAGAGAGAGAGAGAGTTCTGGCTTAAGAGTTCATCTAACGAGATTTTGCCAAAGGCAGGGCAAGCGCGTAACGCTCTCCGCAGAGAAATATATTGTCACGAAGAAAAAGATCAAAGTGGTGGGAGTAAGGTGTTGTGATGTGTTATGTCTGGGAAGGAGAGGTTGTATGTTTGTGGAGTGAGAGCCAGCAGACAACGTCTGGGTGAGACAGGAAGGTAAGAAAGCTGCCTGAGTCAGAGGAGTGGTAATCAACAGCCACTAAAATGCCACGTGGTGCCTGGAAACTGTAGTGACGTAAGTGACATGGGGGCCTGCATGGGTCTGCTGGTGGTGGCGGGTTGTCGTCAGAGACCAAATATAAATGTTGATGTTGCATGACATTAAGGTGAGGCTGTTGTGTGGTGTGGCGGGAAAGGTAGTATAATATTGGAAGCTGGTAATGTGGTATCGTACTCAGGCATGAAGCTCTGAAAGATCTGTGTGGCTGAACATGACGGCGTGACCTTCAGGTATTATGATGGCCTGACCTTTCACCTGACCATTAAGGTTATACTTGCATGTATGTACGTAACCGTAAGTATGTTTTCCTTTGTCATTATGTGTCTACAGTATACATTTGACCAGCTGGTGATCTCAGTGGTGTCTGTGCTAAGGCCTGGCGTCAACCTTTGGACCTACAAGCATGACAGAAAGTTCTGGAGGCAAGTGTAGAGAAGGAAATTCTTGTAAATATTTCATGTGTGCTTCCATCATGCAGACCACAATGTTGTTGGGTCAGGCTGGAGGTTTGGAGTGGCAAAGGAGAGACTGGACTTGATGACTTGTGTAAGGGGACGAGAGACTGACGTGGTACCTCTCCTCTCCTGCCTGACTCTCTTCCAAACTTCTCTCTCCTGTCCAGCCTGACTCTCTTTCTAAGCCCCTCTCTCCTGTCCAGCCTGACTCTCGTCCCAAGCCTCTCTCTCCTGTCCTGCCTGACTCTCGTCCCAAGCCTCTCTCTCCTGTCCTGCCTGACTCTCGTCCCAAGCCTCTCTCTCCTGTCCTGCCTGACTCTCTTCCTAAGCCCCTCTCTCCTGTCCAGCCTGACTCTCTTCCTAAGCCCCTCTCTCCTGTCCAGCCTGACTCTCGTCCCAAGCCTTTCTCTCCCCCTCTCCTGCCTGACTCTCGTCCTAAGCCCCTCCCTGCTGTCCTGCCTGACTCTCGTAGCAAGCCTCTCTCTCTCCTCTCCTGCTTGACTCTCGTCCCAAGCTTTTCTCTCCTCTTCGGCCTGAGTCTCGTCCCACACCTGCCTCCCATCTGATGATGATGATGATGGAAAAGTCCCGTCCAAGGAGGGGCGGGAGAAGAGAGGGGGGGGGGAAGAGCAAGAATTGTTAGAGGAAGTGAGCTTTAGAGGGAGGAAAAGAGCCAGGGCTTAACCCAGCTTGCATAGGAAAAATAGGATAAGTAGGGCGGAGACGATGAGTGGAGGGCAAGGTTTTATTTTAGTTTTTTTTTCTGTTTATTTCTTTATCAACTTATTCTATTTTATTTTTTTGTATTTTTCATTTTTTTATTACTATTATTATCATTATTTTTTTGGAGGGATATAGAAGGAGATGGATCTTATCTCTGGCCGATGGACACTGATTTTACCAAGGCGTTCCCCGCACGGACTTAGCAGCAAGATCTATAGTGGTTTTTAGTTTTTAATATATGGTCACTGGATGTTGTCCAGGTTGTATATTAAACATGTTACCTGGGTGGTCTATTGCCAAGAGATTGTTGAAGTAATCAATCCAGTGAGTATGATGTATTTGAAATCGCTCTACTTGTCTTTCAAACAATTTCCTCCAATAGATGTTTAGAGGAGGGATTCGTACTCTCTCGTGAAGTTCTGTGTTTCTGATGAACTCGTGCCATTTGATGTTAAAAGCCCAACGTAGAGCATTGTTATGAATTACGTATTTGGAGTGCATGGATGTTGGATTTAGCTCCGAGTTCAAGAGCTGAAGGGGCATAAATGATAAGTGGTCGTATTAATGCTTTGTAGAGGTGCAATTTGGTTTTGAATTGCACCTCTCTAAATCTATACAATTTCTCGAGCTCTGCTCTCGCAATAACCGATATACACTGAATATATCGGTTCATTCTCAGGTATATATCATAACTTAGGCCCAGGACAGTGTTGGTGTTTGAGATGGGAATGGCTAAATGACGGTGTATACGGGAGTGTAGGTAGACATTACTTATGTTGTATCTCTGACGTACGTTAAAGTAAGATATGTTGAATTTGGCAGGATTTGATTTAATACTCCATTTTAACTCCCAAAGCCAAACGTTGTCAATTTCCTGTTGGGTTCTGCTGATTAAGTGTGTGAGGGTTACGGCTGTGATCAGTTGAGTAATATCATCTGCATATTGGAGAGTGATGGAGTCCAGGTGTATAGGACTGGAAAGATCATTTGAGTAGAGTGTGTAAAGAGTAGGGGCCAGCACGGAGCCTTGAGATACACCGGCATTGAGGAAGAAGTAGTTTGAGTAAGTGTTTCTGTATTTGATTCGGGTTTTTCTGTTGCTATGATAGTTAGAAAGAAGTTTAATGGCGGGTCGTGGGAGTTGAAATTGGGTGCTTAGTTTGTACCTCAATCCATCGTGCCAAACGGTGTCAAAGGCTTTTTCAACATCATTTGTGATGAAGGCGGTCATTTTGTGTGTCCGCGTGTTGTTTTTAATGTAGTTAGTGATTATGTTGACTTCATCTTGTATGATGTTGACGAAAGCCAAACTGTTTGTGTGAGAGTAGTTTGTTGTATGTTAGGTGTTGTCTAAGTCTGTTGTTTAAGATTCTTTCAAATGTCTTCCCAATGGACTCAAGTAGGCTGATGGGTCTGTAGTTCACTGGGTCCCTATTGGATTTGTTGGGTTTAGGTATCATTGTGGTTGTTGCTGTTTTGAAGGCCGCGGTAAAATAGCCAGAGGCTAGTGCCGCGTTGAAGAGGAAGGTGATGGCTTTAATAGTGTTGTCAGGGAGATGTGTAAGTAGCTGGTAACCAATGCCTGAGTTACCTGTGGATACTTTGTGCGATTTGAAGAGGAGGAATTTGACCTCGCTCGTTCTTATGGGAGTTGTGAGAAGGTGGTCATGTGAAGCGATTGGTCGTACGCCAGAGGGTGGGGACGGTGGAGGGTAGGGGGTGGGGGGGGGGCTGAGTTTGAAAGATACCTTCCCAGTGTTTTTGAAAAATGTTGGCAATGTCTTGTGGGTTATGGTGTAGAGTGTTGTCGTCATTTAGCCCATTAAAGTCTGTTTTCGATATTCCTTTGAGTTTTCGGATTCTGTTCCAAAACTCTTGAGGAGATTTAATTCGGTGTTGTTCTGTTGTGGTGATAAGAGATTTCCAGTGTCTATTGTGGTCTTCTAGAAGGCTGTTGAGTGTGTGGTTTTGTAGGGATGTGAGGTCCCACCGTACTAGGCCCAAACGATGTCTGTTATGCTCAAAGCGTCGACGGTAGCACGAGAGGAGTCTGGTTGTTTTGGGAGAAAGGAAGAAGGAGTATCTTGAGGTAAATGAAGATGTTGGGATAGAGGCGTCAGCTGCCTGTGTGATTGTTCCATGTAAATGTTCTTTTTCTGTGTCTATTAGTGTTATTGGGTGATTTTCATAGTTTGTCGTGTAAGTGCAGTTGGAGAGTGTCTTTGAAGTTGTCCTAGTCTACTTTTTTGTAGTGGTAGTGTGAGGGTGATGGGACGAGGATAGGGTTAGACGAGAGATGAAGAAAGATAGAGATTTGTTCGGAACCACACAGTGGTCCTGGAGACAAGAAATTATGAAGATTATTACTGGCTCTGTTGGAGAAGACAAGGTCAGGTCTGCCTTTTCCTCCTGGGCCAGTGAAGACGGTGTGGAGGTAAGGACCTAGGAAGTTAAGACGTTTGTAAGAGTATAAAGCGAATAAGTCATCACCATGAGAATTGCTTCTGCTGTGGTGGAAGTTTCTGTGTTGGGCGTCGAGGTTAGCTAGAAGGTAGACTGGGATATGTGTGTGATTGAATACTGTGTAGAGATCATGGAGTGGAATGGAAGTGTTGGGTCGGGAGTATGTAGTGCAGAAGATAATGAAGCCATGTATTGTGTTTATCTTAACAGCTAGAAAGTGTTCGTATTGCCATGAGGTGGCGAGGTATTCGTGTTCGATGGTGTTGCGTATGAGAATGGCGACTCCCTCGTGTCTACTGTCTGGAGCTGTCGTGATGTATACCCGTAATGTCTAATTTTGTATCCGTTGGTGATACATGTGCTGTTAAGTATCACAACATCGGGTCCCTTCTCTTCGAGGAGAGTGGCAATCAGATGACGGCCATTGTGATAGCTGCGCACGTTAAACTGTTAGAATTTTAGCATTTTACGACTTATGGAAGTTTATTGGCCTTCTGTGTCTGTTGTCGATGAAGGCCGTTGACGCGCCGTTTGAGAATTTCACTTGTATCATGTTTCTAGTCTTGGGTCGGGATATATCTGGTGAGGGGTCAGGAGAGGGGAGAGGGGGGGGAGAGGATCATTGTCGACGAGTTGAAGGTCAAGGTTGACCGTTGGTGGGTTGTCTGGTGTGTCGGCAGGGTCAGGTGCTGGGGCTCCTCTGGGAGGGTTAGGTAGGGGACGGATGGAGGGGGAGGGGGGAGGGGGGGATTGGTGAGTGGAGGTTCTGAGGGAACTGTCGTGGTGGTGGAAGTTGGGACGGTGGGGGTGGGAGAGGAATCGGTATTTGGAGAGACAGTAGGATTGTTGGTGTTGGGTTGGGGGGTTGTGGATGGAGTTGTGTTAGAGGGTGCGGAGGGGGTATTGGAAGTTGGGAGGGTGACAGGTTGAGTAGTTGGGGGAGAGTTGGAAGTGTTACTGGGGGTCTCCTGGGATACGTTTTCGTTAGGGGTCAGGGTGGCGGACGAGACAGGGGTCGGTGAGGGATGGTTGTTGGCGGGGGAGCTGAGGAGTTCAGGTGGAGTTCGTACATTGGGTAGGTTGTTGTGAGCAACTTTTATTCAGTCCCTTACCACTGTGCATGTCTGTTCAAACAAAACAAACTGACCAAAAATAATTCTTTATGAACGTCTCGATTAACTAGAATTTCCCAAGAAACAATAACATATAAGAGAAGTTTTAGTGTGCAAACAAAACAAATACTTAAAACAGCTAACACAAAAGTAAAAAATAGATATCATAAATGATCATAAATTAAAGCCAGTAACTATCAATAGCTGTCGCTTACACTCACGAATGGCTGACCCGTACCATATTTTGGTCTTCTGCTTCACGTACAAATCTTGACCTATAACAATTCTAAATTATAATTACTATAATTTTCTTTAATCATTATATTACAATTTTCTTATGTTAATAATTAGTATAACAAACACAGACAAAAGCTGTAGAACTATCAGAAGACAAATTTCAGGCAGCAACTATGAACAAGCGGGAAGGTTTGATCATTTCTCTCCTGCTCCTGCCTCTCTCTCCGTCTCCCATATGGCCTTCCAATACACCAAGATGATATATATATATATATATATATATATATATATATATATATATATATATATATATATATATATATATATATATATATATATATATATATTTTTTTTTTTTCATACTATTCGCCATTTCCCGCGATAGCGAGGTAGCGTTAAGAACAGAGGACTGGGCCTTTGAGGGAATACCCTCACCTGGCCCCCTTCTCTGTTCCTTCTTTTGGAAAATTAAAAAAAAAAAAACGAGAGGGGAGGATTTCCAGCCCCCCGCTCCCTTCCCTTTTAGTCGCCTTCTACGACACGCAGGGAATACGTGGGAAGTATTCTTTCTCCCCTATCCCCAGGGATAATATATATATATATATATATATATATATATATATATATATATATCTGGCCAATTCCCTGATCAACTTTGTTAACGTAGGTTGCATAAAATATACAAAATCACTAACCTCATTACAGGTTACTATATTATAAGAAATAATTTCATAGATTTTTGTTTATTCTCCATAGATTTGAGACACTTTAAAATCCTAGCTTGTATACTAAAATTTTCATCCTCTGAGCGAAGCCATACAATAATCGTCCTTATCTACTCTGAGCATTGGATAGCCTCCTGATGATCAAGATTGCTGTTTTGGTTGTCCGTTTCCCTTGTTACTGGTGCGCCTCACTGCACACCTTACATGAGTTCCTTCCACAGTATTAGGGACAGCTGCTGGGCCTCACTGTAGCTACTTCTGGGACGGTTGCCAATCTTCCTCGTATTCCCTCATGACCACAGCGCCAAACCGACTCCCGCCATCAGGCCGAAACGCACAAACATTTCTGACAAAATTGAGACAACCGCTTTCGCGTCAGTTTTGACACCAAGTGAATTTCTACGACAATTACGCTCAAGATGCTTGGTTTTTCGTTCATGGATTGAACAGAAGCAACCAACGATGGTTGCTACTGCCCAATCCATGAAGTCCCCCCCACCACGGAAAGGTAACCAAGCTTCGGGGGGGATGGGTGTTTACCCTGACGCCAACGGAGAAACTCAATACAATATTTTTATTATAACTTTCCTTAATCTTGAAAAATGAATCAATCAGAAGGAACAATAGCCCCAGCCATATGAAGATTGGCTAACCGAATCCTTGCGCATTGTGTAGAAAGTGATTTCTTTAAGGGTTGCTTTATGGAAGGCACGGTAGCGTCGGAAGAGTTTCATTTTTTCTTTGAAGACGAAGGAAATTATCCCCGTGAATTTATGTATTTTTTTTGGGCGGGATAATGTTCCCATTTTTTTCTTTCTTTGTTTTTCAACGTCCCTACGTAGATATTATGTGTCATCCACTACTGGGAGAAAGCCAGACTTCCGCCAGATTAACGTAATCCTTGGCGGGGCGAAACTAAAGTTGTCTTGGTGTTGGT
Organism: Panulirus ornatus; assembly: GCF_036320965.1. Lineage (NCBI taxonomy): Eukaryota > Metazoa > Arthropoda > Malacostraca > Decapoda > Palinuridae > Panulirus > Panulirus ornatus. The sequence goes on along the minus strand of NC_092293.1, from coordinate 14,531,941 downwards.
TCCTCAGTGATAACCCAAACACAAACACAAACACGCCTCCAGTGTCCACTCTAGGGCCGTGTTCTCCTGCAGCACCAGCAGGAAGAAAGAACTCAGGTTCCTCACAAACTGAATCTTTTGGCACGGGGAGCGTGTCATCTCGACACACCTTTTAACGCCCGTACGTGGTGCGGAGTGCAGTCGGTCTGTAACGTAGGACATGTCATGTGTTATTGGTCCCAGTCGGTCTAGAACGCTGGGCCTGACATGTGTTAGGGGACCAATTCGGTCTTGAATGGTGGGCCTGACAGGTCTTGAGACCTGCCATGTCTCCCTGAAGGTGGGCCTGACAAGTGGGGTGGGCTGCATTTCCTCATGGATGGTGGGTCTGGTAGGGCGTGTGGGCTGCAGTGCCACTTGAGTGGGCGAGGTCACTTGGTCAGCATCAGTGGGACGGTGAGGTTTCACTTTTGCACAGCGACCGTTGACGGAAAGTGATGTCACGTTGGCAAGAAGTGCCTTCTTGTAGGAGGCATAGCAGGGGTACTGGATGACGGCAATCCCGCGGTGGTTCTCGTACGTGGATGCAGCCAGGATACTTCTCTGTGGAGGGGCTCGCTTCGTGGTTGGTGGATGTGGCCCTCCCCGCCACATGGTCACAGTGGTTGACCTATTTTACGTCAACACATTACGAGGTCAACCTTCACCAAATCCATATGGCGTTCATACCAGCTTCACCCATATTCCATTTCCTCCAATTCCACTTCTGGGTATTCCACCTCCATATCCACACAGCCAAATTCCACTCCATCCATGACTTCCACGTCCGGGTATTCCACCAATTCCACTCCATCCATCTCTTCAACGTCTAGGTATTCCACCTCCATATCCAAACAGCCAAATTCCACTCCATCCATCACTTCCACGTCTGGGTATTCCACTTCCATGTCCACACAGCCATAGCCCATGTCAAATACATGGACATATTCAAATTCCATCTCCTGGACAAAGGAGGATCGTCCTACCTCCTTGGTGAACATTATTATATTGAAGTGTTCGAGGAAAGATTGAGGGAGCTTACAAGGCGGAGCAGAGATGTTCACTCGACAGAGGTCACAGCTCAAATGATGCTCTCGTCACGGCTCCCGCCCTTATATAACCTGGGAACTGATCATATCCTAGCATAGCTTAATATAGAAAAGTCTAATATAGTGAAGTTAATACTTTAATACAGTTAAGTTTATTTCTCAATAGTTTATACATGTGCCTGACAACAGTTCCTTCACCCGTACAATGTCCCATCACAGAAGACAAGGATTGTCATTATAATTCGTTTTTATCAGCAGAAATTAGATTAAAGTGACTAAAGATAAGTGGTTTAATATGTTATGTGTGTTCTCTGTCATCATAAAGATGGCCATCTACCCTGATGTGTAAAGAAAACATCAATTTTGCCGAGGCTGTGGTGAAGATAAGAACACAATGATATGATAATGTGGTCATACAATGGTGTCGTCAAGATGTTGTGTTAGAACTATGTAGTGAAGATGGGAGTGTAGTGAAGAGGAGGATTTAGTGAAAATATATATGTTTCTTCACGTTGAGCCATTCCATATAGATGAATATATCTATAATCTAATTGCGGTAAATTACCATATGACTTTAACGGCACCAGCCAGCAGGAAAAATGTCGGATATAGGAGTGACTGAATATTTTGTCGGGTACAGAAATAATTGAATATTTGGTACGATCGATCAAAATGCTTTTTATAGGCAAATAATTTCTGATTTTTCAAATGATTTTTTCCATCTGTTGGAACTGGTGTAAGTAATTAAAGATATGAAAACCGATGGAAAAGTTCAGTTTAACGCTTTTACGAATGTCTTGCTGCGTGTTTGGGAAGAGCAGTAAACTACAGGAATATATTGGTCTAATGTCCCCTGCTCGTCCAACAGCAGATATTGTATGGTCTGAGACATTATTTCTGGTGGAGGTGGATTCTCTCCGGCATTGCGTAAATCACTTCCACAAACTTGCGCCATTATGCACAAATACAGATCCGATATGATGCATTTCCCAGCTCTCTTACGTTATGGACCCTAGTCATCCTAGCCTAACCTAGCCTAAATAAAAAGTTGTGGAATAATGTGCAACATTTCTCCTTCATTACAAGTGATAATAAACCTAGGCTATACAGCAACCAGGAACGTCCATATTTGTCTAACTTCTCACATGTCTGTGTCATCTGTCTGCAAACATATCGACCATTACCATGAGGGCAATTGCGGCTTTTAATTTTGAATATCACACGTTTCCTCTCTGCCGTGAGATCTTCATACTTAAATAAAATGGTGGGCCGTAAGAAATATATGTCCATCGAAGGTCAACTATATGGCTCAGTTCCATCATCAGTTTCTAAGAAAACTGAAAAGGTGAGGTCCCACCGAGATTCGAACTCGGATTGCTGGATCCAAAGTCCAGAGTGCTAACCCTTACACCATGGGACCTGATAAGAAAAGATGTGATTTCATCTAAATGTTTTACATATAATCAACCAGAGGCCATTCCTCCCTCCCTGCCTGCAGGGTTCAAGGTTTTCTAGAAGGTTCTCGAAGATTCTGGTAAGATCATTAGCTTTGAGAGGTCGTCGTTAGATGACAGTCAGGTTCACTCTATGGTTGGTGTTTGTAGTTGGTTGTCCGAGGATGTTGTTATACTTGATCAATTTTGTAATTGTTGACTTTCAGGTAGGAAGTACTCATTTACGATGCATCCTTGTACTCACAACAACCTTATGAGTCACTTCAAGATTTATCTTCACTACAACTTTATCTTCACTACACTATTAAGGTTGAAGTCAA